>NC_061108.1:40646492-40715251 GCF_015104395.2 Macrobrachium nipponense
TTTGCATATCTTCCTCTTTCCAATGATGTGTTTTTTCATAAACTGGCCAGGCTAAGAACTCAACCTCTTAAGCTATGATAAGGTGGTTAAGGTGGGTTTGACTAGCTAGGCTAGCCCAGGCTAAGAACTTTAACACTTGCTAGGCTAAGAACTCAACCACTTGCTGGGCTAAGAACTCAACCAATTAGGCTATGCTAATTGGTTGAGTTCTTAGAAAATGCCATTAGTTTCTCATCCTTTCTTTGCCTTGAAGCCTTCTTGGTCTATAGATTCAAGTACGTAACCAGTGAGTAGGTCTGAATCCCAAGAAATTTCAGGTCAATATTCTCATAGGAACAATTCAAATGTAGATAAGCAATGAAATGAGAAGGGTTGAAGTCTTGGGTGAGCACAAAGATTTCCAATTCCTACAATGAAGACTGAATGAATCCATTGACTTGATCTGGAGGCCATAACAATTGAAGGTTGATCTCGTGTACACAGTCAAGCAACGAAACAATACACAATCATGATGTAGAATGGCACGTGTGAACTTCAAGAAGACGATCACTCTTTGCCTAAAAGAGTCTGGACCATGACTGGAAGAAAAATGACAAAAGTAGGACCTCTGTCATGTACACGGCAATGTGGCGAATCATGTACATGGCTGTGTTCACTTTTACTCTCTTGATCGGAGCCTTCTAATCGTTGCGATGAACTCGAACCAGCCAAGATGAAAAACTGACCTAAGAATTCTGATGAGAGGGAAGATCGTCACAGACTGGAACACACCCACATAAGTGAAGGGGAAGAGTCACGTCTGTGCTGGGAATATGGTGAAACACCTCTCTCACTCTCAGAAGAAGCAGCAGTCCTGAATTGTCCTCCATCTGACTCGAGAACGAGGGGGGAGGAAGAGAAGGCGACAGAACCTACGACACTTCTTACTTGAAATCCTGGGATACCTCTTGCTAAACACAGAGTCCAGCCTATCAACCATCACTTGAAAGAGCACCTCCGAATAGGCTGGACAAACGGACTGCTAATGGTCATCAGTGGACAAGGCTGGGAGTGATGTCACAGCAACAGGCGTAGGGAGTGACGTCAAGGCATTCTGACCAGCAGCCCGAGTCGAAGGCCTCACTAACGGCAAAAAGGTCTTCCTTCTCCTACAGCAACTGGAAGAAAAGCAAGGAAGAAATGAAGAATTTACCAAGAAAATCAGATGCCGAAGGAAGCAGAAGACGGATTTCCCTTCTCTTGAACGCAGCGCTGATCGGAAGCATGTATGTTGTCATGAAGCGAAGCCATGACGTCACACAGCAGACTACTCTTACAGAGAGAGAGAGAGAGAGAGAGAGAGAGAGAGAGAGAGAGAGAGAGAGAGGAGAGAGAGAGAGAGAGAACAATGTGTGTGTAAGTGAAAAAACATTAAAACAAAATCTACTACAATTTTATTTCATGGACAAAAAGGAGTAGCAAGTCGTATGTCATTGGATGACAAAACACCACAGAGAGACAAGAAGCCACATCGGAAAAGCATCTGTAAGGTTGGTATCCCGACATGATGATGTAGTCTTGCAGGCCAGCACAATGAAGGGGCTTCAAGGATAAAAAGGAACACACTGCCAACCAGTCTACTGGGTTCCCAAAATCTCTTCACAAGCACCAATGAGCATAACAAAAATAGTGAAGTGGCAACCTCCTTTGGGGTCTCAAAGGGAAGCCAAAGCAGAGGGACTCTCAAGGCCTGAGCAGAACGCTGCCACCACTACCCGACTTGAAGGTGAGAGCGAGTGACAACAGTAGAGTCTGAAAATAAAAAATAATATGCCTTCTTTGCCCTTCCCATGGGAAATACAAGCCTATACTGCCTTTATTTGAGACTCTTACTCCTTAGGTGGGATGTCATCTCTGGAGAGCTAACTACAACTGAATCCTACCCAAAAATCCCACACTCTTCATATTGCATGTAAGCAGGGGATGCAATGACTCCTGTTACGTAACTTCCTCTGCAGTCTCTGGCATATGGGATAATGCAGCAGTAGGGCCCTGTGAGCAAGTGTGACTCTTAGATTAAGATGCGCATTCACCTCTGTAAATAAACACATTCATAGACTTAAACCCTAGGAGGAAATTCAAGCTGGCAAACAGCTAATTCTGGATGATACCAAGTGATGGGTTCAGATATTAGCTCTACCTCTCCCCACCTTGTTTGAAGACTGGGTGCTCAAAGTACAATGAACCCCTGTACAAGCAGTATCCAGGTTACGATGGGTTCCGCTTACGACGTTCCGAGGTTAAGGTACTTTTCAATTATATTCATCAGAAATTATTTTGAGGGTGAAGCGTGTTCCAGGGTTACGATGCCTACAACACTGATCTGGCACAAGAAATATGACAAACCAAAAAATGCTAAATAATCAATATTTGAAGATTTTTTTGATGAAAAATGTAATAAGAATGCAGTGTACATAGTTTCGAATGCACCCAAAGCATTAAAAGTAAGGTTTTCTTAGGATTTTTGATGATGTTACGGCTTACAACGCGTCTCAAGAAGAAATGAAGCCCCGTTGTAACCCGGGGACTGCCTGTATTCACAGACTCCAGATTCGCGGCCTCATGTATTCACGGATTTCTCTCTGGAACGCATAACCCCATTATTTGCAGAAAATTCACCTATTCAATGTATTTTTCTATGAGAAATGTCCACAAATTCCTGTTTTATTATTTTTTTTTTCAATTTCACACCATAAAATGCACATTTTGTGATAAAACTATTAACCCTTAAAAGTAAACGCCGATGGACGTATTAAACGTCGAGTCAAAATGTCTCCCGTATGCCGAATGGACGTATGATACGTCGGACTCAAAAAAGTTTTTTTTTAAATTCGGGGCGGGAAAAAATACTTTATAGGCCTACCAGCCAAAAACTTTTGAATCACGCGCCTTGGGGGATGCTGGGAGTTTCACGGATCAAGGCGTTGTTTGTTTACAATCGTTACGCAGGCGCGCAAGCGCGAATTTCTTTCTTATCGCACTAAAAAAGTTTATCAGTGACACATCTCAAAAATTATTTCGTCACTTTGACATAATTTTGCACCATTTTAAATTATCCGTTACATGAAGTCTTATATATGAAAATGTGCGCAATTTCATTTAAAATACAACAACAAAAATATACTCATGATTGTATCTTTTATCAGTTTTGAAATATTTCCATATAAATAACGATAAGTGCCAAAAATTTCAACCTTCGGTCAACTTTGACTCTACCAAAAATGGTCGAAAAAACGCAATTGTAAGCTAAAACGCTTATATTGTAGTAATATTCAAACTATTTACCTTAATTTTGCAACAAATTGGAAGTCTCTAGCATAATATTTCGATTTATGGTGAATTTATGAAAAAACTTTTTCCTTACGTCCGCACGGTAACTCTTCCGAAAAAAATCATACATGCGATTGTGGTAATGTTTGCACCATTTTAAAATTAACCAAGTTTACATAAAGTTTTATATATGGAAATGTGAGCAATTTCATGCACAATACAACTCAAAAAACAACCCATGGTTGTAGCTTTCATCAGTTTTGAAATATTTTCATATAAAAAATGATGTGACAAATTTTCAACCTTCGGTCAATTTTGACTCTACCGAAATGGTCGAAAAACGCAATTGTAAGCTAAAAACTCTTATATTTAGTAATATTCAATCATTTACCTTCAATTTTGTAACACATTGGAAATCTCTAGCACAATATTTCGATTTAAGGTGAATTTATGAAAAAAATAACATTTTCCTTATGTCCGCGCGGTACTCTTCCGAAAAAATCGTACATGCGATTGTGGTAATGTTTGCACCATTTTAAATTAGCCGTTACATAAAGTTTTTAGTATATGAAAATGTGCACAATTTCATGTAGAATACAACGGAAAATAATTGAAGGTTGTAGCTTTTCACATTTTCGAAATACTTGCATATAAATCACGACACATAGAAAAAAAAACCACATTCAGTCAACTTTGACTCTACCGAAATGGTCGAAAACGCAATTGTAAGCTAAAACTCTTATATTTTAATAATATTCAATCATTTACCTTCATTTTGCAACAAATTGGAAGTCTCTAGCACAATATTTCGATTTATGGGGGAATTTAATTTATGAAAAAAACTTTCCTTCCCTCCGCGCGCGAATTCTCCGCCATAATCTCCGAATTGCGTACATCGCATTCTCGGAAAATTTGCTCCGTTTCAATATTAGGCATTTCATAGAGTTTTATATATGAAAAGTGTGCAATTTCATGTAGAATAAAAGGAAAAATATTTGAAGATTGTAGCTTTTCTAATTTCTGAAATAATTGCATATAAAAAAAAATAAAAAAATTTCGACATTTGGTCATTTTTAACTCGTTCGAAATGGTTGAAACAAAACTGCAATTGTAAGCTAAAACTCTTACAGTATCGTAATATTCCATCATTTATCTTCATCTTGAAACAAACTCGAAGTCTCTATAACAATATTTAGATTTATGGGTGATTAAAAAAAAAATTTAAAAAAAAAAAATATTTTTTGTAAGTCCGCGCGTTACAAATTCATGCATCAATCTTTGTGATTATATTTTCTTTATCTGTGTTGCTTTTGTTATCGTTTTAAAACATGTAATTATATAACCAAAATGATCGCAATTTAGTTTCCATTACAACGAAAAAAAAGTAACTTGTTACCTTTAACCGTTTTGTGCACAGCGGGATTTGAATACAATTATATATGAAATTTCGTTTTTGCGCTATCATATATCGCATTATTTATATATGATAATGATAATTTTTATCATTTCTGATGGTTGCATACTAAACTTCAGGCAATGACAAAAAAAGGAGCCAAAAATGAACTCTTAATCTTCAAAAACTAAGCGCGGTGATTTTTTTGAAAAAAAATTATTTTTTCCGCTTCCACGCTCACTCCAAACCGGCCCCAGCATTCGGGGGAGGTTTTGATTTTTACCGCTTCGGCGTTTAAGGGCTAAAATAACCATGAAAAACATTTTTATTGTTTTTTTTTTGAGTTTTAACAAACAAAATAGGCAGTTTTTAGCATTTTTATAGGGGTTTAACTATTCGCGGACTCTAGCTATTCGCGGGGGTTCTGGTACACATCCCCAGCGAATACGGGGGAACACTATATAGTTATCTGTATTTGGTTCAACTCCAACAGATACTTCAAACCTCATCCAGTCACACCAAGGAGAAGGAAGAGAAGTGAAACTAGTCAGTCCACATTCACACACTCAGACCTAATCCTTCAATCTCTCATCAGGCAACCCATGGGTTCAGAGTAATCACCATAAACTCAGTACAGTGGAGGAGAGGAATCCCTATCCCTCTGATCATTGTGACCAAGCTAGAAAAAAAAAAAAAGTCTATGGGCGAGGTTTTTAACTGAAGACTGTCCCTGATTAGTTAACTAAGGATGAGATATGCATCCCACTCAGAAGGACTGGTTTCCAAGCCCACTCAGAAGGACTGGTTTCCAAGGAAGACAAGACTGTTCGAAGTCCCTCATGAACACTGATAATTCCACCAAGGTGATCTCCAGCCCCCTTCAGGCTGAAGCCCTGAACAAGACTGAACACTAGCCCTCTACTGCACAAAAGGTGGGTAAGAAAGTCTGTGATCTGGTGAAAAAATGCTCCAACTAGAGAAACACTAAACATGAATGACTAACTTTCTTTGGCATATATTTGTAGAGAAATCATGGAGGTAGTTAGACATCTAAGCCTTTAAAGAAAAGCCCCTCTCACAGGATACAATGGATAACCCCCCCACACACATGAAGCTAAACATGCAGTAGACAAAGAAAAGGACTGGGCAAAGGTGAATCTCTTTTGGTGCCTTGACCAAGAGTGTAAACAGATCTGAGTACAGGCGGTCCCCGGGTTACGACGGTTCCGGCTTACGACGTTCCGAGGTTACGACGCTTTTCTTAAATATTCAATGGAAAAATCCGTCCTGGGTACGACGCTTGTTCCGAGGTTACGACGCTGACGCTTCCGACGCTCCGAGTTAACGACGCTTTAAAAAACGACATACTGATAAAAATCCTTTATAGTTTAGCACAGTATATTAATAAAATAAGTTTCTGGTTAGATTACAACAAAAATTTTGAGATTATGATGATTTTCGACACTTTTTATGTTGTATTTTTCTATGTTTTTTAGTGACACCTCATATGCGGAACTAGTTTGTTCCGAGCGAATATGAATACATTACCTAGTTCTAAATGAACGGTCCAGAAAAAGCGCAAAATAATGAAAAAACTCATTGCTTGTTTCCAGTAATAATAACAAAACGAAGTTTCTGGTTAGATTACAACGCAAATTCCAAGTATCCAAAGAGAGACATTATCCAGTAATTTGATCAGAGAGGAGAGAGAGAGAGAGAGAGAGAGAGAGAGAGAGAGGCAGAGGGCGGTCTTCCGACGCTCCGAGTTAAGGACAGAGAAGTGTTTCGTTTTCGTAAACGGCCTCTGACTCATTCCAGTAAATGTTTTGTTGGATACTAAAATTATTAAGCCTATTTAAAGGATACGTTTACTTTAATTAGTCTATATGATACGTAAATAGTAATCAACTGTTCTTGTAGCCCTCAATATTGGCAAAATCGAAGTATCCAAAGAGAGACATTATACAGTACGTAATTTGATCAGAGAGAGAGAGAGAGAGAGAGAGAGAGAGGAGACGAGAGAGAGAGAGAGAGAGAGCTGAGAGAAGAGACGAGAGAGAGAGAGAGAGGAGATGAGAGAGAGAGAGAGAGAGAGAGAGAGAGAGACGCTTTGGCAACAATGGTCTCGGGGGTTTTTGGTTTTTTTTTTATAGCTTCCTTCTGCTTGATGATCGTGGATATTGTAGAAGGATTTCGACCATACTTGTTGCCAAATCGACGATACGAACGCCACGTTCATGCTTTGCTATAATTTCATCGTTTTGCTTCCATCGAAATCCATTTTTCTTGGGTTTTTTCTTATTCACCATTGCTTTGTCTTTAGCTTTGAGACCCATGGTTAATAATAAAAATAGACAAAATAACACGAAAAATAGGCGCAAATACAACGACTAAACAACGACGTGTTAACATGCAGCACCAACAAACAAACAGACTGAACGCCATTTATCGGTCGCCTATACAACTACACTATCGCAAAATCGTATCTCAAATATTTCGTTGTATATCAAAAGCTTGTATTTTCGCAAATTTTCTGTTGTACTCAACAAAACATTCGTATATTAGGGCAATCGTATGTCAGTTTCCAATGTAATTTGGATCGATCAGAGAGAGAGAGGAGAGAGAGACGAGAGGAGAGAGGAGAGAGAGAGAGAAGAGAAGAGAGAGAGAGAGAGAGAGAGAGAGAGAGAGAGACGCTTTGGCAACAATGGTCTCGGGGATTGACGTAACGTTTATTTCTGAACAGATGGACAGAGAAGTGTTCGTTTCATTAAACGGCCTCTGACTCATGGCAGGAAATGTTTTGTTGATACTAATATATAAGCCTATTTAAAGATACATTTACTTTAATTAGTCTATATGATACGTAAATAGTAATCAGCTGTCTGTAGCCCTCAAGATTTGCAAAATCACTCCAGGTTGTACAAAAAACTTCAAGAATGTAGTGTCACCAGAGGATTACAATAGTTTTTACCTTCAAGAACCAGCATTCTTTTATGAAAATAACTCCAGGTTGTACATAAAACTACAGGAAACAACATGTAGTGTAACCAAAGGATTACAAGTAAGGTTTTTATAACTTTTACTAGTTTAAGACCTATTTCCAAGCGTCGTTCCGGCTTACGACGATTTTCGGCTTACGACGCGTCAAGAACGGAACCCCCGTCGTAACCCGGGGACTGCCTGTACTCCTCTGCTTGAGACCCATAAGGGAAAACACCAAGATATTCTTGATATTGGGGTGATTAACACACTTGAGATCACCCTGCATATCAGGCTGTTCTACATGTGTTCAAAAGCATCATTAATTACCACCCAGGAAACTGGCACCAGAGTATAAAACAAGGAACAAAGAACAAGGAAAGAGTTGAAATATTTTAAAAAAATCCTGTTAGATTCAAACAATTTCTGGACTTTTATGGTTCTTCAATGATATTAGCAGCTTATAAAATGACCATCCTTGACCTAAGATAAGCAATCAAAGATGTGGCAACACATATGCCACATTTATGTGAAGACTGAAGAATAATCAAAGATAATGTACATAAGAAACTTAGTATATTAATCACAGATTGGTTACTTAGAGAGTAATTTTATTAAATCTAGTCACCAACTAGCTTACTTTCCTCATTACATTTTCCTTTACGATGGAAAATGAAATGAGACAATGGCACCAATCCAGCTTCAACCTTTATGTTGAAGTTGAACAGTTGTTATTCATTTGTTAAAATTATTGTTAACTCATATAGTACAGCATTTTACAAGTTATTATAAGTTTATAGCATCAAGATATACAAGCATAGCTTTTTTTGATTTACAAAACTTTCACATGATAAACCTGCTAAGAATAATGGACCTACATACCCAGCTGTAATCACCGGAGTTGGGGTTGATATCACTGAACTAGTATTTTGTCCAGCTTCTGAGGCTGAAGTGACATTCAGTGACAAACGACGGGGACTCTCCTCTACTTTCAAAGGATCTTCTTCTATCTCTTCCACTCTGTAATAAAAAAAAGTCACAAATGAACTTGTATCAATATTAAGTATAAATTTTTGTTCCCTCCCTAACAAATTGAATAACTTGTTTGGTACACATCAAACTAATGATGATGTTCTATCACTGATTTTTTGTTTCTATCACTGATTTTTTGTTAGTCTTCTATGGTAATCCTTCAATTATCCAGACTGCCATTATCCAAACCTCAACATTATCCAACCAGATCTTGACGAGATCGTTGCACTCGGCAAGTCCATGGGGCTGGTCGTCGACGAGGACGACATCAACGACCTTCTCGAGGAGCACCAAGAGGAGCTTACGACGGATGACCTGAAGGAGTTGGAGGCCATGCAACATAACGTCGTTCAAGAGGAGTTCTCTAGCAGCGGCGAGGAGGAGGAGGACAACCCTATGACAACGTCAGAAATTAAGGATGTTCTAGCCGCTGTTCATAAAGTGCAATCATTTGTAGAAAAAAAGACACCCTGAAAAGGCTCACACAGGTCGTATGCTTGCGCCAGTTTGTATGACGTTTGCCTGAGTCGTTTCAGGAACATTGTGAAAAGTAGGCAGAAGCAATCTTCCTTGGACAGTTATTTTTTAAAGAGGCCTTCAGTATTAGCAGGAGTAAGCAAAAAGGAAGAACCAAGTGATACTAAAAAACAGAAAGTTGAAAGTGGTGATGAAGTTAAAATTTGGAGAGAGAGAGAGAGAGAGAGAGAGAGAGAAGGAAGAACCAAGTGATACTAAAAAACAGAAAGTTGAAAGTGGTGATGAAGTTAAAATTTATTTGGAGAGAGAGAGAGAGAGAGAGAGAGAGAGAGAGAGAGAGAGAGAGAGAGAGAGAGAGAGAGAGAGAGAGAAAAAAAAAAAAAAAACACGTAAAGTATAAAACAATAAAAAAAAATTTAAAAATCAAAAAGACAAAAAATTTTTTTTAAATTTTAGTTTTTTGTAATAAGTATTACAGTTTTGTTAATGTTTCGTAAATTTTAGTTTATGTATGTTTTCCTTACATTTTTTTATGTGTTTCGTAAAGTTAAGTGTACGTACGTACGTACATATCTGCCGTTTGTCCTCCTCCTCTGTCGCCACTTTCGGAGATAGGCTCACTCGAAAGGTAAGCTTCCACATTTTAATACATACGTACAGTATTTCTTGTATACCATGTACACTAATACACTTTATTTACAGGTAATTAGCAGTACGTTATCAAGTTAGGTATTGAATGGTCCAAATTGTTGTAGTGTTTCATTGTTTATAGGTCAATTTAGCTTTATTATGAAATTTACTGGGGTGTTTTTGGAGGGCTTGGAACGGATTAGCCATTTTACATGTAAAATGCGGTCCAAGATACGAAGGCCGCCTCGTAACGGATTAATTTCGTATCTCGAGGTACCACTGTAGTCGAAAAATGCAATTGTAAGCTAAAACTCTTACAGTCTAGTAATATTCAGTCATTTATCTTTATTTTGAAATAAATTCGAAGTCTCTAGCACAATATTTAGATTTATGGTGAATTTTTAAAAAAACTTCCCTTCCCTACGCGCGTGGATTCTCCGCCGCAAATCTCCGGAATGCATACGTTGCATTCTCATTATATTTGCTCCGTTTCATATTAGGGGTTTCATAGAGTTTTATATATGAAAATGTGCGCAATTTCATGTAGAATACAACAATAAATAATTGAAGGTGTAGCTTTTCTCATTTTCAAAATATTTGCATATAAAAAAATATATTAAAAAAATTCGACATTCGGTCAACTTTAACCCGTCTGAAATGGTCAAAAACTGCAATTGTAAGCTAAAACTCTTACAGTATAGTAATATTCAGTCATTTATCTTAATTTTGAAACAAATTGGAAGTCTCTAGAACAATATTTAGATTTATGGTGAATTTTTGAAAAAAACATTTTTTATGTCCTCGCAATACGAATTCATGCATCTTTTTGTGATAATATTTTCTCTGTGTTGCTTTGATCGTTTTACAATGTGTTATATACCAAAATGATCACAATTTAGTGTACAAAACAACAACAAAAATTAACTTGTTAGCTTTAACCGTTTTGCTCACAGTGCGATTTGAATACAATTATATATGAAATTTTGTTTTCGTGCTATCATATATCGCATTATTTAAATATGATAATGATATTTTTTTCATTTCTGATGGTTGCATACTAAACTTCAGGCAATGACAAAAAATGGAGCCAAAAATGAACTCTTAATATTGAAAACTAAGCACGCTGTGATTTTTTGAAAAAAATATTTTTTTAGCTTCGGCGCTCACTCCGAGACCCCCTCAGCATACGGGAGACAATTTTTTATTATACCCCACCTTTGGCGGAAGAGGGTTAATAAGTTTATTTTTTGTAGGTTAGAAATCAAAGCCCCACTTAATTCATTTTCAGCCTCATTTTTAAAAAATGGATAATTAACTCAATGTAACTGTAATAGTGTAGTGTCAGTACACTCCAGGGTACAATGGTTGACAATATAGCTATGAGACTCAGCATGGGGTTCAATGCTAGCTAATGGTAGATGTTTATCATTAGTTTCCCAAATGCTGTTTAGTTAGTCCCAGTTCAAAGTTAAATATCTGCACCTGAATGGACAGGATGTGCCAGCGTGGGAGCTGAGAAGGAAGATGGGGCTTTAGTCTTCCAGAAGGTGCACAGATCACACAGGAATTAAATAGCATTGGATGAATGATTGGGCTAGAGGTAAGATTATGACATATCTGAGCCTAGTTGTACCCCATATCTGAAAGTGTATACACAGGCAGTCCCCAGTTATTGGAGGCGGGGGTTTCCGTTCCTGGGGGTGTGCCAATAAGCGAAAACCACCATTAACTGAATCTCAGTGATTTATGGCACCATAAGAATAATTCAGCTACTTTCCCCTGGCCATGGCATAACGAACAGTTTCATGCACACTGTGATCATAAATATCTGGGGACATTACTGTTTCAAATGATTCCAGAGGTGTCAGATGATCCCAGTCTCAGTTCATTTTCTTTAAATTGTCCTGGAAAGCTTGTCCTCTCTTGTTTCATTTTGGTGTATTCTGGCTGCTTGAGTCTCTAACTTAGTTCTGATTCACAGTTGCCTTTTCTTGGTGCCAGATGATTTATTTTTTTTCTTTTGCTTAGCTGAGAGATTAGAAGGAAACTGAGACAAAAAACACCAGGTAGAGCTAAGCCAGTGAGTTCATGTCCCACATACTTTGATAGTTTTGAACATGACATATACTTCATCCCAGAATCCTCATTTGAGGACACAATTTTCAAAATCAATTATGATAAACTTCATTTGCTTTATAATGCACAATTGGGTAATGGAATAATTCACTATACTTTGTGAAATTTATTTCAAATTAATTGTTATAACTTTGAAAATAATACTTTAGATATATTGCTGCTTGCATAAAAATTATTTCAAAATGAGTTAATCCTTGTTATAAACATTTTAGAGGTCATATATACTTTTAAGAGTAACAGTTGTAAAAGGATGTTGTGGGATGATGGTTTGGGTGTAGTATCTTTGTTTGAAATTATATTAAATTATTTTAGTATAATAATTTGAGGTATATTTTTGTTTGAACTATCAAATTAAGTAGTGAAACATTAAAATACACAGGCATAAGCATTATAGTTTATGGGTACTGGGTAATTGGCAGTTATAAAAGTGTTATATAAGGATTTTTAGAGGGGATTTTTACATTTACTGTAGGTTCTGGAACCTATTCCCACAAAAAAGTGGGGGAGCACTGTATGTACTTTCCATTACCCCAAGTGCTGACTTTATTACAAAAGTTCTGTTCTGAGTGCAGAATCATTTTCTGGTATAGAATATGCACATTTTCTGAATAAATACATTGAGGAATATGTGCAAGCTTGAATTTTGCTGATAGTCAAAGGAGCAGTCAATATTAGTCTCAGGAAATCTTTCCCTCATATCAATCAGTTAGCCCGGATCTGAAAGGGTGGAGGAAAGTTAATTAAAAAAAAAATGTTATTTTGATCAAGCAAAATTTTGTTGGAGATTCGCTTACTCATATTTTTTACTGTACTGCAATCTGTTTTCAGGTCGTGGTTAGAGACACTGAGAGGTTGCTGCTCCTCAACTTCTGTCGCGCTATATACAGTCAACCCCCTGTATTCATGTTCAAAGCTTTGCAGATTTTGCTGTAGAACCTATCTGAAAATTATTCGTGGGTTTCCGTGGAACATATCTATAAAAATATTTGTGGGTCCCAACTATTCACGCATGTGAATTTTTTGGCAAAGCAATATTCAGTACGTATTTTCATATTATTTACCGTATAATGTGTAACATTAAATATTCTAATAACACATTAAATATTCTAATAATAAGTTAAAATCATATAGGTACTCACTGCTGATGAATGCTGATTATATGACGATGATGAATTAGCTGTGCAGTCTGATAAATGATGATGAAGATATGACTGCACAGCAAAGTAGAGGAGTTACACCACCTCTGAAGGTGCCTCTTCACCTTCTTCAGGAGGCGCTTCATCAAGGGTTTCGGGAGGCACCACCTTCTTGAGGTAATTGAACATGTTAACAAGGGTGGTATGGTAGGGCTGCATGAGCTCATTAACAGTATTGGTAAAATTTGTGGGCTTCTTCATTCTTATCCCATGCCTTTTTATCATTGTCTGTATCTGCCTGACTTTCCTGATCAATTTGTACACCACAAAATTGTACAAAATTCTGGTCTTTTGGTGGGATAGTAAAGAGGGAGACATGTTCTTCTCCAGGAATGACCTCCACAAGAATTATACCCTGTTCATACTCATTCTCAATTCAGGTGACTGCACTTTTAGTCACGCCCTCAATGGGCTGATACTTGTCCATGACTTTTGCCCTCTCTTAAACATAACAATCAAATCAACTTTTCTCCTAATTTGTCATCAATGTTAACGTCCTCTGGCATCGGGCTCTTTGCTAGAAGCCTTAAGAGAAGTAGTGTTTATAGGACATTTTAGAGCACTAAACCCTGTTCATACTCATTCTCAATTCAGGTGACTGCACTTTTAGTCACGCCCTAATGGGCTGCTACTTGTCCTTGACTTTTGCCCTCTCTTAACATAACAATCAAATCAACTTTCTCCTAATTTGTCATCAATGTTAACATCCTCTGGCACTCAGGCTCTTTGCTAGAAGCCTTAGGAGAAGCAGAGCATTTATAGGACATTTTAGGGGGACGATTTTAAAGAACATTCTTAGTCCATAGTATATACCGTAAATGTAAAACATGCACAAATGAGACAACAGTTAACACTATTGGATCAATTGGGTATAAATTGCGCATACTTATACGTACATTGGTATTCTGCGCATACTGTAAATTTTAGTAATGTTTTGTTTTAAGATGATTTCTAAATATAGTATTATACGTATGAATAGAGTGTTCTAGGATGATATAAGTAGGTATGCAGAGCATAACTAAAGTATGAAAGACAACGGGAATAGCAGGGTACGTATGTTTTCATCTGTGGTACATAGTATTTTCATGTATACGTACTAAGCATATTTTCCTAAATACATTTTTTATGATAAAAAAAAAGAATTTACTAATTTTCTAATATTACAGTTCTGTAAAATGTTAATGCAAACACAGCAACATTTCAATACTAACATTTATTTGTTTTTCTTAGAAGGTCCTTTGCCCAAGCCAACTTTACACAGATAAAATGATGCTGTTTTAGCGTAGTATTCAGACATAATGACACTCAACAGGCTATTGGCTGCGTTTGCAAAGCAGCCAATTCAGAAGCAGCTTTCATTTTCCTTGGTGCTCATTTGCTGTACACTTGGCACAGATTGATTGAAACCTGAATCCCATCTTGCAAAAATGGAAATTTTGGGTACTACGCATCCCTTCTTCACCAGCCTCACTGCGTAAAGTTACTGATATAAGCAGATGTAATTGCGAATCTGTGTTTTACCTATCATCCAATATCCACATGAATTGTGCCAAAAATGGCCCCTAAAAAGTGCCTTGCTCCTTCTAAGGCTTCTGGCAAAGAGCCTAAAAGAAAGAAGGCGGTCATGAAGCATGGCTAGAAAGTGAAAGTTCTCAATATGTTAAAGGAGAGCAAAATTTTGCTGAGGTTGGCCGCAATGTTTCCTTTGTAAAAAGGATACAGACTGCTTGAATAGTAACTGTAAGAAAGAAAATGTGCATGGCATGGCTTAGGGCAGACTGGATTATTAGAGGGATATTGAATATTAGATTGGTACATTAAACTTTTTCTATAGTTTTTTTTTCTGATTTCTTTGTAACATATAAACCACCACAGTACTATTACAGACAAGAAACTAACAAGATCTATTCCAGGGAACAACTTAAACTTTGATAGTTTGCATAGCTATTCTCTACTTGGGTCCTAATAGAGAAAACTCAGACAATGCATGAGATTGGTGCCATTCCTCATAACCTATCAAATTACTACACCTGTTTCCTGGTCTTCCCATCAGCAAACAGCAGGATGCCCCAACTATATGATGCAAATGGTATGATTTTATGAAGATTATTCACTTTTAACATGGATTTTTCCATCATGAGATGAAAGACTGCTAAAATAAAGTTTTCTTACAAACTGAGAACCTTGGAGGATTCTTGCTTCCTAAACTTGATTTCCTAAATACTACTTTGTCTCGAAAAACTAAAACACAAAAAGATTACAAAGTTACTCCAAATTCTAAAAATATGTTACAAAGACTATAAGAGAACCATTGTTACCCCTGCCACTTTATTTCAAACATGATTTTGAATGTTAAATTCAAGAAAAGATTATTCCAATTTTCAGCTCACATGAATTGTAATGCTTACTGAAGAGTTAAGACCATTTACATGAATGTCCTTAATACATATAAAAGTTTTCACTAATACATATGCGATATTCTCCTACAAAATTTGTACATATAACATATGAAACACGAGAAAAAATAAACACATTAAACAGTAACATTAAAAAAAAATCTAGAAAAGTATCTAAGATTCTAACCTTGCGGATGGTTGAGGCTGTGTGTAACTAGTCTGATTCACACAAGATGGTGTTATACTGCGTGTTGAATTAATGGAAGTAGCAGCATTGGAAGTTCCTGATATATCATCACGTGAAGTGGAGGATATTGTTTCATCTGAATCAACAGGTGGTAGAACTCTTGGTGTATTAAGGCTTTCTCCAGCATTGCCTCCTATGACCTGTCAGGAGTATCTCATTAGAAACCTAATTCACTCATATATTGTACATCATAATAGCTATACAGGCAGTCCCCAGTTATTGGCGGTCTGGTTTTATGGTGTTTGTCTAGCGCCATAAAATCTGCAATTCACGACGCCATAACGGGCCGAGTTCTGGTTATCGGCACCAAATAATGAGTTATGGCACTATGTATAACATACCTAACACAGGCGCCATAATGGTTCTGATAACTGGTTGTTGGCGCCATAAATCACCAAGTTCCGGTTAATGGCGGATTTTGCTTATAAGCATCTCTCTGAGAACTGAACCCAAGCCAATAACCAGGGACTGCCTGTAATGCACTGTAAAAAATTCTCATATAAACAAGACCAAATTTTTCTTTGAGCCCATTCCACTGCCATTTTCAGAGCAGTTTTAATGTATAATTGACCCATATAGATATCTAATATAACACATTGATTTTATAAGAAACTGTTATTTTCATCGTTTACTATTATAGAATTAGAAATCATTGAAATGTCTGCATAATAATGAGGAAAAAGGCAAAACCTAAACACTTTACAAATAAGCATCTACAATTACACTACGTAAGAAGAACACCAGGGTGTTTTTAGACATCGGGCAAGCCGGATTCCTTACTGAACACCATAACGATCGGATGGGCCCCTAATTTTCTCTGTCCTTTGTAAATAACATTTCAGAGCTCTGACCGGGGCAGAGTAACCTCTCTTCTTATTCTGGTCCTACTAAGTCCGTGAGGTTTTTGATACTGAAAGAATGGGGCCACGGTTTGGACGGAATCTTGTTTTTGCTAAAAACCCCAAGGTTAAAGAGCAAAATGCATTACCCTGTGCAAATCCTGTTCTCTTGTCCATGGCATTTATTTCACTCACCCTTTTAGCTGTAGACAGGGGTACTAGGAATAGGGTCTTTCTCGTCAAATCTCTCAACGATGTTCTTTGCAACGGCTCACACAAAGTTTCTGACAGTCATTTAAGTACTACATCTAGGTTCCAAGATAATATCTTCGAACCTTAGGGTTTTCTATATCAAAGGATTTAATGAAATCTGCATGATCTCTATTCATCAATACTTCCAATCCTCTGTGCTTGAAAACAGACCCCAATATTGCCTTATAAACTTTGGTAGTCACGGTAGACAGATTTCTATCTGTTCTCAGATATAATAGAAAATCTGCTATGTATTTTTGTTATAATTGTCTTAGAAGATGAAACATTATGTTCTTTACACCAGGCTCTAAACACAGTCCACTTTGCCAGGTAGACTTTACTTGAGGATTCCCTTCTGCACTGAGCGATAGCTCTCGTCGCTTGTCTTGAAAACCCCTTTGCTCGTAAGAATTGTCGGACAGTCTGTAAGCGGTTAGGGACAGAGTGGATAGTCCTTAATGGAACCTTCTGAAGTAGGGTTGTCTGAGTAGATCTGTTCTCTGAGGAAGTAACCTTGGCCAATCCACCAGTAGGTCTAAAAGATCTGGGAAACACTCCTGCGCTGGCCAGAATGGAGCAATGAGAGTCATCGAAATGTTGTGATGTGTTCTGAATTTGTTGACAACTTCTCTCACCATCTTGAATGGAGGAAAGGCGTACAAGTCCTTGTTCGACCAGTCCAAAAGCATCGCATCTGTCGCCCATGCTTTCAGGTCTGGGGCTGGTGAACAGTAAAGGGGGAGACATTGGTTTCTTGCTGTGGCAAACAGATCTATCATAGGTTTCCCCAGAGTTTCCACAATTCGAGGCATACTACTGGGTTCATCATCCATTCCGTGTGAAGTACTTGCCTCCTGCGGCTTAGTTCGTCTGCGAGTACATTGAATTTTCCCTGAATGAACCTTGTTATTAATGTGGTATGATTCCAATTCACCCATAACAGCAGACTCCTTGCCATCTCGCAAAGAGAAAACGAGTGCGTCCCTCCATGTTTCCTTATGCACGAGAGCGCTGTCGTACTGTCCGAATGTATCGCCACTAGTACTTTGTTGCATACTTCGTCCACAAACTTCAACAATCCCCAGTGGATGGCAGTCAGTTCCTTCCGTTTAATATGCCACTGTTTTTGTTTTTGTTGTGCATTCCAAATACCTGATACTTCCTTTTCCCCCAGAATCGCTCCCCAACCTTGATCTGATACGTCTGAAAAAAACACTAGGTTGGGGCTCAGCGGGGGAGGGATCTCCCTCCTGCAAGTCTGTCTTATAACTTCCACCATTGCAGGTCCTCCTTTATTTCTTGTGTGATACAGAACATAAAAGAGTCCGGAAACTTCTTTCTGTTCCAGTTTGCCCTGAGGAAGAACCGTAGGTTCCTCATATGCAGTCTCCCTAGTGTCACGAACTGTTCTATTGAGGATAGTGTTCCCAAAAGACTCATCCATTCCTTTGCAGAGCATTCCTCGAGAACTAGAAATTTCTCTACCTTCTGTAGGCACGACTCGATTCTTTGTGGGGATGGAGAAGCCCGAAAACTCACTGTTGATCCTCATCCCCAAATAGACTAGTTCCTGACTGGGGAGTAACTGCGACTATTGCCTGTTTATTTAGAGTCCTAATTCCTGAGCTAAAGTCAGGGTTTTCTGAAGGTCATCCGTGCACCTCTCCTTTATTTGTGACCAGAGAAGCCAATCGTCCAAATAAAGGGATATCCTTATCCCGACTAGATGTAACCATTTCGCAATGGGAGCTAGCACTCAGGTGAACACTTGTGGTGTGTTGAATAAAGCCCGAAAACACAGCACTCTGAACTGGTATATTTTGTTCCTGAAGACAAAATGCAGAAACCTCTTTGAGTTTTGGTGGTTTGGAATGTGAAAATATGCGCCCTCCATATCGATGGAGATCATCCTGATGGATAGATGAAAGAACAGACTGATTTGTCTCCATCTTGAACTTTGTCTTCTGCACATATTGGTTCAGAGTGCTTATGTCCCCTGATGACTTGGGGACAACGAACAGACAATTGTAAAAACCTGGGGTTAGTGGCTCTTCTACTAACTCTATTGCTTTCTTTTGCAAGAGGGACGAAACCTCTTCCAAAAGGGCGATGAATTTCTTTTAATTTTCTGAGTAAACTCTCAAAGCTATCGGAGAGCCTGATAACGGTGGCTTTCTCTTAAAAGGAATATTGTATCCTTCTCTACTTTTATAGGCAAAAACTGTATAACAACCATTTAATTAAAAAAAAAAAAAAAAAAAAAAAAACCTGAAAACCAACTTATGCGGGCTAATATTTTAATTTGGTGACTGTGGGATGAAGTTTTCGCTGAAAAATTGCCACTCTTGTTCCAGCATATGGTAAGGACACATCACCTACAAATGGTGTATGAATAAAGCCATTGAGAATAATGAATTATATCCAGTTTACAGCAAGAGCAAATAACATTGCATTCAATACACTAATCTGAGGAAAACCTTCTCCCTGACATTTTCTGTCAGGCAAAACATTTCTAATCTTAACATGAAAGATATAATGAACCAAGAAAACTGACAAACTGCAGACAATTATTCTATGAAAACAGTATACAGTATTGGTCAGTAATCTGGCTTTAATTAAACAATTTGTAGAAAATTATCAAAAGAGGCAGACTGGTTATGCCTGATCATATGTTGTTATGTGAGACTTCCCATAATATTTCCTATCATATGTTGCTTATAGTTTTAAGGAGTGCATACTTAATTTTTGAATATCTCATAATAAATGGAAAACAATCCTACCTCTGTAACCGAGTGCTGTGACCTCAAAAGTGAAGCTCTTCTGAACTGTTCATCAAATGGATTAAGGCTAATCTCTTGGAACAGTCCTACTTCCTCACACTGACGTAGGAATCTTGTTGGGGTTGGGGTCTGGTCTAGAATTATACAAATTGAGAAAACAAATCTTAAATTCATGAATACTTTTGAGTTTCCTTGAATACAGTGAAAATATAAGTATGCTTATGTAATATGATGATTACATTCGAGCAACAATAATATTTTCAAGTCGGCACATACATAAGCATTGAACATGAAAACAGTAAATGGAAAATATATCATATAAAATCTAAAAATGATTTTTCCTTTCAAAAACAAATAAAATTTAAAATATTTTCTCCTTTCAAAAACAATCACATATTACTAGTTCATAAAATCAAACTGAGAATACTTGGCAAAACAATCCATACATACCAATGATAAATCCATGTTTGACTAGAGATGGTGTCTGATGGTCCCCATTTACCATGAGTTGCATTTCATGACGCCGGCGATGCACCATTAAATGATCTTCATTGGTAAAACTCTGCCAATAAAGACAATGGAAATTTACTTAGGTTTTGTTTGTAGATAAAATACTCCCCAAATAATTATCCTTTTATATCATTCAGACTAAAATTAAAAATACAGGCAGTCCCCGGGTTACGACGGGGGTTCCGTTCTTGAGACGCGTCGTAAGCCAAAAATCGTCGTAAGCTGGAACATTGTCAAAAATCCTAAGAAAACCTTACTTTTAATGCTTTAGGTGCATTCAAAACTATGTAAACTGCATTCTTATTGCATTTTTCATCAAAAAATCCTTTAAATGTTGATTATTTTGCATTTTTGGTGTCATATTTCATCTGCAAGATCAGCATTTGTAGGCGTCGTAACTCTGGAACATGCGTCGTAACCCTGGAACATGCGTCATAACCCTGGAAATAATTTCTGATGAATATAATTGAAAAGCGTCGTAACCTCGGAACGTTGGGAGCCGAGACCGTCGTAACCATGGGACTGCCTGTAATGTTATGTAAAGAATCTCAAAATATGACATATTTCAAATTAATTTGTATTTTTTTTCATAGCTAACAACCTGAGGTTTTAAAATTAAGATAAATTTTCTGGTGCCAGCTGAAAAACCAGTTAAAAACAATAAAAAATTGTATTTGCAAAGGATCTGTGGCATTTAGCATCCGATATGCAGCAAAGGTGGACGCGGGTCAGAGACCACACTTGAACCTCATGATGTATTTAGTCTTCCTTCCAATCAAGGATAAGATATAAGGGGGGTGGCTAGAAGTGGGGAGTAAATGTTAAGATTGGTTTGTTAGCTATGAAAAATACAAATTAATAAAAAATTTGTCAGTTGTTCATAATCAGAACAAACCTTAGGTCTTAACATTAAGATAAGACTCACAATTCGAGGGAGGTATGAGTACCCTGAACAGACTCGAGGTTTGGTACACTTGATCATTCTTTGTAGAAATGAGGATTCTGAGGAAGAGGACATAAGCCTCTATGAAGTTAGATATGTGGTTATCTAACACCTACTACACTGGGTTTAAATATAATGTAACATGTCTAGTTTCATTGCATATATGGAAGTCAAAGAGAATTATATCTGTTCTAGTCACATACCATGTCAGCCACATGAAATGGGTTTGTCACCACTCCTCACTCCCGTTACTGTAGAGAAGTAAAAGCCACTGAGAAGCAGATTTGTACATTGTATGGAACATAAGTGCTGTAACAGTTTAACTGCAATACTCACCTACATCAAGCCAGTTCCAGCATGTGTTTTCTTCAAACTGCCCATAGGTACTAAAGAAAGGAAAAAAGGGAAAGAAAAGTGACCAGTCATCTCACTCATTCCCTCTTCTACACTATCATCTTAGGCAAAATATGAACTGTCCTGCCAGGAGCATTAGATGAGCTACACAACTTGTTGACCAGCCACCACTGGACTCAAGGAAAAAGTGTCAAAGGACCTGTGGGCAATATCCTTCAGGTAGAAGGAAGTGAAAGTGGTCTAACGAGGCCAGGAACTAGCAATCAAAATCCTATGAACCAAGTTCTCTATAAATGCCAAAGAAGAACTTATTCCTCTGATGTCATGTGCTTTTGCACGCACAGTACTGGTGACAGAACTTGAGGTTGAAAAGTAGGCTTGACTAATCACCTCACGTAGCCAAAATGAAATGGTATTCTTGGATATTTCTTTCTTAGCTCAGCCCTTACTAGGGCAAAGCAGCAATTCTTAGGGTCGTTAACAAACTTCTTAATAGAAGGAATAAAAAATGAGGCAAATCTGTTATCATGAAACAAGGGATTTTGAGTCTTAGCCGAATTCTGGGACATTTCAAAAGCTATGGACCCCACCTCTTGTGTGTTTAATGACACAATCTAGACCAAGGAGCTCTCCAACTCTTTTTTGAGGCAGTCAAGGCCAGAATGAAAACTGTTTTCAAAGTTGGTTCCCTGCCTAATGATTGAAGGGGCTCAAATGGAGCTCAAGTGAGACTACTCAGCACCAGAGGAAGATCCAACGTACGAGGTTTGAGTTTCCTAGGCGAACAAGACTGCTCAAAGCTCTTGAACAACATACAGGTTTCCCAGAATGACGTGATGTCCACGTCTTTCAGACAAAGAACTAACCCTAGCCCTGTAGCCCTTGTCTGCAGAAACAAGAGACATTTCTCTGTTCGGAGAAAGATCAGGAAGTCCACTATCTGCTGAACAGAAGTTCCAAGTGGAAAGAAACCCTGTCAACGACACCAATCACAGTAGACGGCTCATTTGCCCTGGTACAAGGCTGACAAAGATCTCCTGGGGTAGCCAGTCATCTGAGTTGCTGATATGTGAGATAAACCTCTCACTCGTAAGAGATACTGGAGATACTAGACATTCTTTGTATGCTGAAGGGCGTCTTCTGCCATGCCATAGTGAACGGATCTCGGACCACCAACCAGTAGACCTCTAGCTTTCTGTTGAACCATGTAGCAAAGAGGTCTAACATGGGTCTTCACTCTGCATTGCAAAGCCTGTCCGCTGTTCTGATGCAGAGACCACTCTGTAACCAGAACTTTTCCATGAGTACTTAGCTTGTTGGCCACTACATTTACATTCCCTTTGCCTGGAACGTACCTAACCACAAGCTCCACCGAGTTGTTGATACTGCCCACTGGTGCAATTCGACTGTCAGCGATTGAAGTTGGTGTGACATCTTTGCTCACATACGACATCAGAACAATGGAGTGACCTACTACCATCTCCCAAAACTCCTGAAGACCCAGGAAGGTAGCTTTCAACTCCGTGTTAGTTGCTTGCTCTGAGAGCTCCATGCCCCTGAATTAAAGAGCTCTTCCAGATGAGGACCCCACTTTCAGAGGAGGCATCCGAGAACAAGAGAAGGTCCGGAGGGGGGGTGAATGAAGAGGAAAACCCATTGTTAGGTTCTGGTTGTCCAACCACCATAGAAGGTCACTTCTCACCTCTATCGACAGAAGAACCTGAAGCTGCATGGAGTATCCTGCTGGAGGCCAAAACTCCTTAGTCTCCATTGTAATGATCGAATATGAAGACGCCCATAAGGGACCAGTTTCTCTCTAGAGTAGTCAAAAGAGGCCCAAAACTACTTGCCACTGGTGAGCTGGTTGCTCTCCCCTCAAAAGGAAGGGAAGAGCTACCGTCCTGAACTTCTGTATCTTCTCGTCTGACAGGAAAACCCTTGATGATGCTATCTATTATCATCTCCAGGTATAGAATCCTCTGGCTGGGAAGGAGATTGGACTTTTCCAGACTTACCACGATACCTAGGCTGTGAAAAAACTGGAGATGGTCCTTTTCCCAAATCAACCTTTCCCAGGAACTTGCTCAGAACAACAAATCATCGAGGTATTTCAACTTAACAGGGAATCCCCTAAGCATAAGCCCATATCGACACTAGGGTAAAGACTTGTGAACACTTGTGGGGCTGTTGTCAACCCAAAGCAAAGGACTTTGAACTCAAACCCTTGCTCCCCAAGACTGAATAAGAGGAATTTCCTGGATGAAGGGTGGATAGGAATCTGAAAGTGGACGTCCTTAAAGGATATAGTCAGCATGAAGTCGCTCTTCCTTATGGCTGCCAACCATAACCATTGCCTTAAGACAACCGGGGTGTCTCCTTTCTGAACCTAGTCTTCCTGATGAAGTGGCTCAGAGTTGAGGGATCTATCACTGGTCTCCAATTGCCAGTGGCTTTTGGTACCAGGAAGACTTAACTGTAGAACCACAGAGAGGGATGTACTAACCTTTCCACATCCCCCTTGTCCATCATCTCCCTTACTTGCTTCTGGAGAGCTAACTGCTTCAGAGAGCCTTGGGTTAAGTCAGGTGTGGGAGGATGATGATCAGAGAGAGCAGGAAGGAAGTCAAACAGAAGTACTAAATACCCTACCCGAAGGACATCTACCCACAGTTCCGCTCCGTGCATCTGCCATGTAACCCAATGGCTTGCCAGGCATCCACACCACAGGCGCCAACAGGTGGGGAGTGGCATCCATTCTATCCACATTGTCCCCTGCCTCTGCCCCTGGTCCCCTTCCCAGGTTTTTGAAGACCGAGACAAAGGGACATTACTGAGGCTGCCTCAGTGGTTATTCAGTAAAAGGACCAACAGCGTTACGTGACTTCCAAACCACGTTGAGAGTGAACTTCTATAACCAGAAATACACATCTCTCACTCCTCAGTGGAATGCCCGAGAATTGAACTCGGGGCCACCAAGATGGCACGCCAACACCATACTGACCACGCCACTATGGCGCGCTTCTTTGATGTTGGAGCTGGTTGAGAAGCAAATGGTCTTGAAATCTTCCTAGTAAGGGGCTGCCTATTCTGCCTTGGAGTGGACAAACAAGACTGAGCTGACGACTTAGTAACTGCCTTTTGGACAAGTCTATTGTTATTGTCAGCCTGTCATGTCTATAACAGCCTCCAAGTGATCCCTAAGCAGAAGTAGCTGGGATTCTAGATCCCCATTCCCCAAGGATAGCAAAGAGTCCGTATCAACTGATCAAGCTACTTTAGAGAGGGCTGTATCCCTTCTGATTAGTAGCAAGTTAGCCCATAAATTTGCATTTAAATGTCCAAGGTACAATATGGTCTTAGCACCAGTGCACCAGTGGCATAAGATTTGTTGAACAATACTTCTTATGATGAATAAGCGGAAGAGGAAGATGCTTGAATGACCTGTTAGAATGGAGAGATTTATCCCGTCCCAAAACCAAAGAATTCACAGGCTCTACGACTGAATTAGCATGTCCAGCCCGAGGCAACTCAAAAGATGTCCTCACATTCTTCTTCAGTCCTTGTAGGGGTCATTAAAGACAGAGTCAATCCTCTTAGAGATTATTAAGCTCACAAATGAGATCAATAATCTCCATGTACGAAGAAAGAAACTCTTGACTCACGATCCTCTGTATCCAGCAAAGAAGGCTGAAGTCCTGAAGTAGAAGGAAGATGGGGGTCCTGATCGCTTCCTCTGGCAACAGAAAACTTCCCACTCAATGGACATACCTCATCCCTTTCCACTGAAGAATAACATCCACGAATGTAGGAATACGGACGTACATCAGTCCCTGTTCAAGAAAAGTCCTAGAAGTACATTGGAGGGTAGATATGTAGTCATGGACATAACTATCAGGCGAGCCGCAACCTGTAACATGTCCATGTCCACGGATGTTACATACTATCAGGCAAGGCTTCCCTAGTCCTCATAGGTGAACAAGACCTGAATTGAGGAGAAGTAGAATGTCCTGGAGGCCTCTGAGCAACTGGCCTTCTAACCGGGAGGTCCATCAACTTCGAACTTGTATGGGTTGAGAAGAACGGATGACTTGGATGAGGAGGTGATAAATGGATGACTGGGTTGAGGTGAAGACAGTGGTGACACATGTCCGTGAGAGGAAGATGATGACACAGCTCTCAGACTCTCAGAAGATGAAGCGACAGTCCTTAATCCTCCAACATCTAACTTGAGAATGAGGAGGGTGAGATGAAGATGATGATGATGACAAAGGTAAAAAAAGAGAAGATGAAGATGCTAATCCGTCCCAAGAAAAGCGTTGAGATGTGATTCAGCTGAGATCGGAATACATTTTTTCATAAAAAATAACTGAAACTGGATTAGTCCATTCTTGACCTCCAGTTATTACCCTAAATTTGCCCTTTTATACAAAACATTACACTTAAATTACAGTTAAATACCTTCACAGCTAAATAACATATCATAGTAAATGTATGAATGGATGTATGTATGTATGTATGTATATATAGTATATATATATATATAATATATATTATATATATATATATATATATATATATAGTATATATATATATACATTACATATACATATATATATATATACATCATACATATACATATACATATACATATACAGATAATATATATATATATATATAATTATATATATATATATATATATATACATATATATATATACCTATAATATATTATATATATATATATATATATATATATATCCTATATAGATATATATACCTATATATATATATATATTATTATATATATATATATATATATATATATATATATATATATATATATATATACCATATATATATATATATATATATATATATATTACTATATATACCTCTATATATATATATATATATATATATATATTATAATATATGTAAATTAATATATATATATATATTAGTTATATATATATATATATATATATATATATTATAAACTGGCCTATGTCCAATGAGGCCAATAATCACCAAACGGTTCTTTACATTTTCTTTTCTATTTGTGTTTGCAATGGCCGTCTTGGGACCCATGACTGAATCAAAATACAGTACAGAAAGCCACAAAAACTAAGGAAATGTTCCTGTACAAGTATATGTACTTGGTAAAAACAATACCAGCAGAGTGAGCTGGCTTTAAACAACAATGCCAACTAGCAGCGACTGACCGAAACACTTTTCTTTACAAAATCATATGGTTTATCAGATCAGATTCCAGTTTTTTATTTGATCTCTGTTGCAAAATTTACTAAAAATTTTAAAATACATCTTCATGATTAGTAACAATGGCATCCAAAGAACATGCTTTATATTGCCACTTAAAATACTTTACAATTTTATGATAATTTTTTGTAATAAATAGTGTTACACTATCTTTGCTGTTACAACAGGAATTATGTAATTGTTACATGAAGTTGAAGAAAAAATTCTATAGTACTCAGCCAAAAGCAGATTCATCTTTTTGCTGTATTCCCATCATTGCAAAAATGCAACACTGAAAAGGGATGGGATGACTATTGTTGCATTTTCACATTCAATTTTCTTTACTTTTTATAGAAAATATTAAGACAAGTATTATTTGAGAGCTAAGGAACTGCTTCTAAAAGCTTGAGAATCAATTATAGTATGTGATAAATAGTTAAAGAACAAAATACTTCAATTGAAATACTACAATTGTTTTGAACTACTTACTTCTTTTTGTGATAAGCCATTGATCCAGATAAATGGATAAATTTGCACAAATTTAGATGGAAATATCTTGGGAAAAATTAGTTCATGGATATAACACTCAGGTGTATCAGCCATGGGAGTTGGGAAGACAACACTGCTTTGGTTGTAAACAAGGTACCTGTGCTAATACATGCTACAGGTGAACCACGTGTAGGTATGTTGCATGTCGCAAAAATGCAACCATGGGATTAAATGGGTTAATTACCACTTTATTTCTATAACTCCAATACTATCTAAAGTTTTTGAATATCTGTTAGCAACCTAAGCATAGTAGTAGGTCTAAAACCCTGGATCCCCCTAAGTATAGTAGTAGGTCTAAAACCCTGGATCCCCCTCCCTCAGATATTTCCACTGGCAGTATTTTTCAAACTACATAAAGCCCATATGAATTATGGGTGCGACATAAGTAAAATAAAGGGACTGTCTCTTGAATGGATACAATTACATTCTATTAACTGACATAGTATGTATTTTTTGACAGAGCACAATGTTCAACAAAGCATAATGTACACTTACCATTCCGCAGCCAGGCTGAGGACATCCAAACGGTTTATCCACTTCTCCCATGACTTCCAAATATACAATTTATTGGCCACAGGACCGTTTTGTAAAATCAAACACAAGCAGGACTTGACCACTAAAGTTGGGAGCCTGCCTGGCCCAACTGGTCTTTACAAAGTAGCCAATATTCTTCTTTTGTTACGTGGTGACCCTGAAAATCAAAGGGGTTTTTAATACATACTTGACTATATAGCATATGCTGTACTACATAAAAAATAAGAATGAAGGGTCAACCTGAGCCTAACACTGACATACTGAAATAATCTATTTCTCAACAATTTGGGAAATCGGGCAAAATATACATACCCTTGTCAAAAATGCAAGTATATTTTTCAACATAGGCTGGAAATGAAAAACATTAGATTCAAGGCATTCAAAATTCAAGACAATTTGCATTTTTTTTCCTTGATAACCAAACCTGAGTTCTGTGGCAAAACCGCCTTTATTGCAATGTAACTTCAGAAATGAAATATATGACCAAAAATTATATATATATATAAAATATATAATATTATATCTATATATATATATATATATATATATATACAATATATAATATATATATATATATATAATATAAATATAGTATATAATATATAAGTAGTATTATATAATAATATAATATATATATATATTATATTATATATATAGAGAGAGAGAGAGAGAGAGAGACGAGAGAGAGAGAGAGAGAGAGAGAGAGAGAGAGAGAGAGAGAGAGAGAGAGAGAGAGAGAGAGAGAATGTTTTTTTTTCAGGATAATTAATATATATGCTCACCCAAACTGACCTGGCTTTGTTTTCAAAGAGTTAAGACTAAAATTAAATTTTTATGATAAAATAATATTTTACATATACTTACCAAGTAATTACAAAGCTAACAGTTTCTAGCACCGGCTGCTAAAATTTAGAATTAGCGGTAGCGATTCTTCTTTGTTTTGGCTATAGGAAACTAGTCCCGCTCACTTTCAGGAAGAAGACGAACAACTGAGCAAACTGCTTTAATTTGTTTATGACTAATAATCACCCAATTGTGGGGGTGGGGCCTCCCATTCCGTAATTAGTTGATAAGTATGTATGTGAAAAATTTCATTTTATCACAAAAATTTCATTTTTCCATAAGTAACTTACCAAGTAATTACATAGCTGATTCCACATTGACATGAGGTGGGATACATGGACTACTCTACCCCAAATCATTATGTGATAATGAATTTGTGGATAGAAAAGGGGCTCACATTTCTGAAATGTTTGTTGTTTACTTACCTTGTAAGAGAGCTTCTGCAAGAAAATACTGCCCCTGGTCGGCTCTCATCTTACATGGTAGAGGTTGGGCAGTTTGATCCAGGTCGCCTACTACCTAGTGGGAGGCATGAAGCAAAGCCTTTGGTCTAATCACTTGCAAAGATTAAGTACATAATGGCCCTGCCCGGGGCACAATACCAACAAAGACCAGATCAACATTGTTACCTATAAGTACCATAAAACTAAATTTGAACCCTTCACCAAAACAACTGGAAGGTATCCTTGTACCCAGTAGCCCCAGACTCACAAAAACCTTCAACCTTGAATCAAGGCAAAAAGGTAGGAAGGAATGCTTCCTAAATTCCCTTCCCCAACAACATAGTCAGCCACTGATAAGGGGCCTAACGTATTGCATTCACTATACACTGTTTCTATCTCTTAGATAGCGTGAAGCAAACACTGACTTGCATCTCCAAAAAGTAACTTGAAGGATCTCCATCAAGGAAAGGTTCTTCTTAAATACAAAAATAAGAGGAAATCGCTCTAATTTCATGCGCTTTCATTTTGAGAATAGGTAAACATTCTTTAGCTATTTGAGAGTTTGATTCTCTAATCACTTCCCTTAAGAATGACAGGGCATTCTTAGAAAGAGGACGTAAGGGCTCTTTTACTGATGTCCCTAAATTACGTACTGGAAGGACCTCCAGTCTTCTCTGTTTTTTTCAAGTAGAACTTCAGGGCTCTCAATGAGCAGAGGACTCTCTCTTCTTTTTCATGCCCTAATAATTCTGACAAAAATTACAAAAGAACGGGGCCAGGGTCTACTAGGATTCTTGTTTTTGGCAAGAAAATTAAGAATTGTACAGATCGCGTCCCCCCCGTAGGACCAGATTTTCCTATCCATAGCCTGAAATTCACTTACTCTTTCGGCTATTACTAAGGATATTAAAAAAAGCGTCTTCTTTGTCAAGTTTTGGAATGATGCATCATCCAATGGTTTCAAAAACGGGGCATGATCATGAAAGTCACTTTAAAACCAACACTCTAATTCCAGGCCACTGAATCTTTCCTATCTTTTACTCGTATTCAGTTTTAATTAAGTCTGTGATGTTCTGGTTTTCTGACAAATTTAATCCTCTATGTCTGAAAATGGAGTTGAGAATAGCTATGACCCCTGATCACAGACACAGATAATCCTCTGTAATCTCAGAGGAAATGAAGAAAGTCTGCAATTTCTGTCGCAGTTTTCTTTGAAGACAAGAGACCTTTTCGTTTACACCATGTGCAGAAGATTGCCCACTTATTTTGGTGGACGGCTGCAGAGGATTTATGCTTACATTCTGAAATTGCTCTAGCAGCCTTTCTTGGAAAAGCCCTTTTGCTCTATGTAATCTGTTGGACAGTTTGAATTCTCTCGAGCAAGAGGGGATAGCCTTTGATGAAACCTCTTCAAGTGCAGTTGTCTGAGCAAATTTGTCTTCTGAGGGAGCAATCTTGGTAAGTCCACTATCAGTTCCAACAGATCTGGAAACCACTCTTTTAGTGGCCAGAATGGGGCTATCAAAATTATGGACACATCCCCGTGTGTTGGCAACTTGTTTAATATCTCTCTTACTAACCCAAACCATCTTCACAAAATTTGAAAAAGAAATAAACACCACAGCCTCCTTAGTGAGAGGTTGCTTTACTGATAAGTACAGGTAGTTTAGGACATATGATAGTACTTGTCATTCGAACACATTCAGTTTTATCAATCATGCTAACAGATGCATAAAATGCATTTTGTTATGTTTTGAGTTTTGCTGATTGTTTTCAATTTTGATGAAATGTTTTCCATAAAAAGGATTGTTGCTGCTGAACTCTGATAACTGTTCTTATAATTGTCATATAATTTGTGCCATTTGCCTTAAAGCTATGGAAAGTGTTGTAGTTTTGTCAAATTCCAACAGATGATACATTATTGTTTTGCTTACAGTTAGAAATGAACAGTGTCTCATTTCATCCAATTATAATGATGATTGTCCAACCACTTTTGAACTGTTTATTTGATTTGCAGAATCTACAAAATGTGTATTAATGAAAGATCAGAGTTTTTTCTAAATTTTTAAATTTTATTAAGTCCCCCATTGGACGGGTGGCTTTCGCGCTCGACTACCAATCCAGTGGTCTGAAGTTCGATTCTCGGCTCAGCCAATGGGGAATCAGAGGAATTTATTTCTGGTGATAGAAATGAATTTCTCAATATAATGTGACTCAGATTCCACAATAAACTGTAGGTCCTGTTGCTAGGTAACCAATTGGTTCCTATCACGTAAAAATGTCTAATCCTTCAGGCCAGCGCTAGGAGAGCTGTTAATCAGCTCAGAGTGGTCTGAAACTAAGATAAACTTAACGTTTTTCAATTTTATTTGGCACTGGACATTAAAATGACAATTCTTTCAAGGCCTAGTTTTGGAAGTACAGTCCCTGCAAAACCACAAATTCTTTTTGGGTGCAAACTTCATAAAAAGACAGCTTCAATCATCCTAGAATGCCTCTCATACAGTTGAACGAAATAAATATTCTGAAAGTTCTATTCACCTTTCTACCTCTTCTAATGTGAATTTTTCACCAGCACGGAACATTACTTGTTCATCACTAGCATTTTGCTTTTTCTGTGAAAGACACTGTGAATGTAATGTGCAGTGTTTGTTTAAAAAAATCAACAGAAGTGCCAAAATATATATATTGGGTATATATATGATTATTATATATATATAATATATATATATCTATATATATATATATATATATATATATATATATATATATATATATATATATATATATATACACATATATATATATATATATATATATATATATATATATATATATATATATATATATATATATATATATATATATATATATATATATATATATATAGATAGATATATATAGATAGATATATATATAGATAGATATATATATAGATAGATATATATATATATATATATATATATATATATATATATATATATATATATATATATATATATATATATATATATATATATATATATATATATATATATATATATATATATATATATATATATTATTATATATATAATATAAAATTTATAAATATATACAGGCAGTCCCCGGGTTGAATTTCACGGAAGAAGAGGATGCTTTCTTTGAAGAAGAAGATGGAGATTATCAAGAAGTATGAAGCTGGTATGCGATTGAGTGTGATCGCCCAAGGAATACAGCCGAAATCCGTCGACAATAGGCACCATCCTTAAGCAGAAGGATGTCAACAAAGCAGACTACACCTTCCAAGGGCGTCAACTATTTTGTCCAGCAAGAGGGCCACGTGCACGACGAGATGGAAAGGCTTCTTCTTGTCTGGATAAAAGACAAAGAAAATTCGCTGGCAATAGGATAACGGAGACAGCAATCTCCCACAAGGCCAGCGCTATTTTCGGCGATTTGAATTGCCCAGGCCGAAGACGAGGAGGAAAAGGGACATCAACGCCAACCCCAGACTCAAGGCTTTGCATGGGTGGTTCGAGAAATTCCATAAACGGACTGGCATCCATTCGGTGGAGGCTGCCAGCTCAGACACGAAAGCGGCCGAAGCCTTTAAAAAGACGTTTCGGACGAGATGATGACCAAGGAAGGCTACAGTTCTCAGCAAGTCTTCAGCTGTGATGAGGACTGGCCTTTTTGGAAAAAATGCCTCGTCGGACATACATCACGCAGGAAGAAGAGAAGTCTACCCGGTCATAAGCCTAGAAAGATAGGCTAACACTCGCACTTTGTTCGAACGCCAGTGATTGCAAGGTGAAGCCCCTACCCTACTGCTCTATCATTCCGAGACTCATCGAGCCTTCAAGGCCCACAGTGCTTAAGGAGAAGCTTCCAGTAATGTGGAGGGGCTAATGCGAAAGCCTGGGTAACGAGGGCTTTTGTTCACAGAGTGGGTTAAATCTGTGTTTCGGCCCGACAGTGAAGAAATTCTTGGAAGAGAAGCGCCTCCCTCTGAAATGTCTGCTGGTGTTGGACAATACCCCTCCCCATCTCCTGGCCTCGAAGAAGATATCCTAGCGGTGTATTCCTTCATCAAGGTTCTTTATCTTCTGCCTAACACCACCCCTCTCCTCCAGCCCATGGACCAGCAAGTGATATCGAACTTAAGAAGCTGTATACAAACCATCTTTTCAAGAGATGTTTCGACATTACCCACACCACAAACCTCACCTTGCGTGAATTTTGGAGGGAGCATTTCGATGTTGTGATATGCATCCGACTCATCGATCAGCTTGGCAGGAGGTTTCTAGGCGAACCTTGAATTCCTCGTGGAGGAAACTCTGGCCTGATGCTGTATCCACCGAGACTTCGAGGGATTCGATGTGGGCGAAGCTGGTGCTGCAGATTCAGAAACAGTTGACGATCCTGAAACTTTTGCAACCAGATCTTGACGAGATCGTTGCACTCGGCAAGTCCATAGAGCTGGTCGTTTGACGAGGACGACATCAACAACCTTCTCAAGGAGCACCAAGAGGAGCTTACGACGGATGACCTGAAGGAGTTGGAGGCCATGCAACAAACCGTCGTTCAAGAGGAGTTTTCTAGCAGCGGCGAGGAGGAGGAGGAGGACGACCCTTTGACAACAGCAGAAATTAAGGTTGTTCCAGCTGCTTTTCATAAAGTGCAATCATTTGTTGAAAAAAAAGACACCCGAAAAGGCTTACACAGGTCGTATGCTTGCGCAGTTCAATGAGGCTTGCCGAGTCATTTTTCAGGAACATTGTGAAAAGTAGGCAGAAGCAATCTTCCTTGGATAGTAGTTTTAAAGAGGCCTTTAGTATTAGCAGGAGTAAGCAAAAAGGAAGAACGAAGTGATACTAAAAAACAGAAAGTTGAAAGTGGTTGATGAAGTTGAAAGTGAAAAAAAAAAAAAAAAAAAAAAAAAAAAAAAACAAAAAAAAAAAAAATAAAAAAAAAAAAAAAAAAAAAAAAAAAAGTATGTAAAGTATATAAAAGTAAAAAAAAATGTAAAATCAAAAAAAAAAAAAAAAAAAGAAAAAAAAATTTTAATTTTAGTTTTTTGTAAAGTTAAGTGTTACAGTTTTGTTAATGTGTTTCGTAAAGTTTAGTTTTTATGTATGTTTTCTTACATTTCTTTATTTTATGTTTCGTAAAGTTTAGTTTATGTATGTTTTCCTTACATTTATTTATGTTTCGTAAAGTTTAGTTACATACGTATCTGCCGTTTGTCCTCCTCCTCTGTCACACTTTCAGAGATAGCCTCACTCGGAAAAAGTAAAGCTTCCACATTTTTACTACATACGTACAGTATTTCTTGTCTACATGTACACTAATACACTTTATTTACAGGTAATTAGCAGTACGTATTAAGTTAGGTATTTGAATGGTCCAAATTGTTGTAGTATTTCATTGTTTATAGGTCAATTTAGCTTTATTATGAAATTTACTGGGGTGTTTTTGGAGGTCTTGGAAAACGGATTAATTTCGTATCTCGAGGTATACCAATATATATATATATATATATACAGTGGTCCCCCGTATTCGCGGGGGATGCGTACCAGACCAACCCCCCCGTGAATAGTTAGAATCCGCGAATGTTTGGAACCCCTATAAAAATGCTAAAAACAGCCTATTCTGTTAGTTAAAACTCAAGAAAAACCCACTAAAAATTTTCCTACATGGTTTTTTTTAATAGTTTTATCACAAAAAGTGCATTTTATGATGAAATTCATAAAAAAAACCAGGAATTTGTGGATATTTATCATAGAAAAATACGCGAATGCGCAAATTTTATGCGAATAATGCAGGGAAATGTTCCCAAGAGAAATCCGCGAATGTGTGAGTCCGCGAATCTGGAGAACACGAATACGGGGGGTCCACTGTAGTATATATATATATATATATATATATATATATATATATATATATATATATATATATATATATATATATATATATATATATATATACAGGCAGTACCCGGGTTACGACGGGGGTTCCGTTTTTGAGACGCGGCGTAAGCCGAAAATCGTCGTAAGCCGGAACGACGCTTGGAAATATGTCTTAAACTAATAAAAAGTTATAAAAACCTTACTTGTAATAATCCTTTGGTTACACTACATGTTGTTTCTTGTAGTTTTATGTACAACCTGGAGTTATTTTCATAAAAGAATGCTGGTTCTTGAAGGTAAAAACTATTGTAATCCTCTGGTGACACTACATTCTTGAAGTTTTTATGTACAACCTGGAGTGATTTTGCCAAATCTTGAGGGCTACAAGAACAGCTGATTACTATTTACGTTATCATATAGACTAATTAAAGTAAAACGTATCTTAAATAGGCTTATATATTAGTATCAACAAAACATTTCCTGCCATGAGTCAGAGGCCGTTTAATGAAACGAACACTTCTCTGTCCTATCTGTTCAGAAAATAAACGTTACGTCAATCCCCAGACCATTGTTGCCAAAGACGTCTCTCTCTCTCTCTATCTCCTCCTCTCTTCTCTCTCTATCTCTCTCTCTCTCTCTTCTTCTCTCTGATCAAATTACACTGGAACCTTGACATACGATTGCCCTAATATACGAATGTTTTGAGATACAACAGAAAATTTGCGAAAATATAAGCTTTGATATACAACGAAATATTTGAGATACGATTTTGCGATGAGTGTTAGTTGTATAGGCGACCGATAAATGGCGTTCAGTCTGTTTGTTTGTTGGTGCTGCATGTTAACACGTCGTTCTTTAGTTTCGTGTTATTTTGTCTATTTTATTATTAAACCATGGGTCTCAAAGCTAAAGACAAAGCAGGTGATAAGAAAAAAGAAAAACCCCAAAGAAAATGATTTCGATGGAAGCAAAATATGAAATTATAGCAAAGCATGAACGTGGCGTTCGTATCGTCGATTTGGCAAACGAGTATGGTCGAAATAAACCTTCTACAATATCCACGATCATCAAGCAGAAGGAAGCTATAAAAACCTTCCAAAGGCATCACCATTATTTCTAAACTACAAACTGATTAAAAAAAATAAATAAAAATTAGTTTAGCAATGTTATTTCATTTGTGTTTATTACGTAGTTATTAGTGTACATACGTAAATAAAAGAGAACAAATCGGTCCCTGCCACCCTTCCCTTACCTCCTCCCCCTGCTTGGCCCTCACGTCCTCTTTCGTTGTGGTAAGTAAAATTCCTTTCTTTTTTTTGTTTTTTTTTTTTTTTTTTTTTTTTTTTTTTTTTTTTTTAATTGATTTTATTAACATTTATTATCATTTATCACAATGCTGTTATTTTATCATTATGTGTGTTATTACTCGTTTATTTTGTGTATAAATTGTGTATATATTATATGTAATTTAGCTGTGTTTAGGTGTGGTTTCATAGCGCTAGAACGGATAATACATATTACATTATTTTTAATGGGGAAAAAAATGCTTTGATATACGACGATGGTAACGGAACAAATTAAATTCGTATGTCAAGGTTCCAGTTACTGGATAATCTCTCTCTTTGGATACTTCGATTTTGCTAAATCTTGAGGGCTACAAGAACAGTTGATTACTATTTACGTATCTATAGACTAATTAAAGTAAACGTATCTTTAAATAGGCTTATATTATTAGTATCAACAAAACATTTACTGGCATGAGTCAGAGGCCGTTTAATGAAACGAACACTTCTCTGTCCTTAACTCGGAGCGTCGGAAGACGCCTCTCTCTTCTCTCTCTCTCCTCTCTCTCTCTCTCTCTCTCTCTCTCTCTCTCTCTCTCTCTCTCTCTCTCTGATCAGGATAATGTCTCTCTTTGGATACTTGGAATTTGTGTTGTAATCTAACCAGAAACTTCGTTTTGTTATTATTACTGGAAACAAGCAATGATTTTTTCATTATTTGCGCTTTTGGACTGTTATATGTAAACTTTGCACACCGCAAGCTAGTATGTATTCATTCGCTCGGAAACTAGTTCCGCATATGAGGCGTCACAAAAAAACATAGAAAAATACGACATAAAAAGTGTCGAAAATCATCATAACCTCAATTTTTGTTGTAATCTAACCAGAAGCTTATTTTTATTAATATACTGTGCTAAACTATAAAGGATTTTTATCATAGTATGTGTTTTTTAAAAGCGTCGTTAACATCGGAGCGTCGCAAGCGTCAGCGTCGTAACCTTGGAACAAGCGTCGTAACCCAGGACGGATTTTTCCATTGAATATTTAAGAAAAAGCGTCGTAACCTCGGAACGTCGTAAGCCGGAACCGTCGTAACCCGGGGACCGCCTGTATATATATATATATATATATATATATAATATATATATATATATATTATATATATATATATATATATATATATATATATATATATATATATATCCTGCAGTGATGTGCAATGTACATTGTATGTTCATTACAAGGCAGAACCTACACCCAGTTTTTGACAGCCACAAGTTACGGGTCCAAAAAAATAAACGCGCATAAAAAACTGTCGTATACATTGCCTTGGAAAGTTGTGATATGGCTGCAATAACTGTGACCACACCATTCTTCATAGGAGAAACAACTGACTAAGACTAGACTGATCCAGTTTTCATCGCGTTGTGGATCCACCCTTCGAAAAAGTACTTTAACACGTCCTTACACCATAGATGGGTACCAGTCATGAGTCATCAGTGGTCTGAGAGCAACAGATGAAGACCTTTACTATCCTTTCAAAGTAAGTATTTACTCCAAAGCTAGAAACTAAGGTCATATTTTAAGATTAAACAGAGGTTAATGAGAGTCTAGCCATGTGGAGTGCAAACATACCTCCATGACGCTTACGAAATGTTCACTTTTAACACCAACCAGTTTATAAGATTGATGCCATCTCGATGTTTGCGGAGTCATTTGTGTCAATAAACTTTTCCATTCAAGTGCTAAATCCGCACACTACTTTTGGATCCATAGACGCTGGGCACTTTCCTTTCACAACAATCGTCAACAATGACACCAACTACGGCTTATCCAAGGAAACTACGATGTGTTGCCAATTGGTTTGTGTTACCCTACAAACTGGGTATAAGACTTACACAAAACCAGGAAAATAAGTGAAATTAGCGTATCTATTTATAATAAAGGTATATATACATATTAGAGCAATTTTATCATTATTGCATTACTGCGACAACTAGAATTCATGGAAACAGTTTGTAAATGCATTGGTGTATGTGTGAAGCTCCACTAATTTGGCAACGATTAGATTTTTCCGTCGTCTGCTCGTATGTACTTTAGAAATATCTGTAATTTTTCTGGGTTAATTTGGTTGCAAAAAAGGGATCATAGACATGAATTAAATAAACATTTTAAAGTAACAAAGAAAAGTTAAACTAAATAATGAGTAAAATAAACAATTAAGGGAATAAAGCTTTGCACCTTATAAACCAAACGTTTACTTGTGTGCTGCCCGTAACTGTGTTTGTGGAGTGAGTGCTTAGGAACCAGGAACTGCAACGTAGTTCAAGTGCAATTTTGAGTGAATTAAGACCAAAATGTGTATAATTACTATCAAAATAAGCACTGTGGAGTTTGGTTGTGATGGCATCAGTGGAGGATAAAAACCACTGGATTACAAGGTAAAATTGGAATTTCAGTTCAAACCATGACCCCGGAATAACAAGTTACATACTTTCACTAATATGGGCCAAAAAAATGTTGTTTTATTGTGCTGATTACAACTGCAATCTTGAGTAAGATCAATAAACGTTACATATATACGCTATCATTGTTAAAATGAGTGCTGGGAAGGCTGGGAAAAATGGTGGATTGTCCGTGGTTAGACCGGCCAGCCTGACGATAGCTGCCATATTGGATTTCAAAACTGCCTTGAAAACATATTTTACGAAGAGCATCACATGCTTATTTTAGTTCGTATGGGGCTTCCATATACATGTATCGCATTATGTATGTTGGCAAAACTTCAATCTTTTGAATGGTATGCTTAAAGTTGTAATTGTATCTTGTTTCACCAATTAAAATATCAATGTGAATAAGGCCTGGCCAGCGTGATGACAATGGATCGTCTGTGATTGTTTACCTACTTCGAAAGGAGAGTAGAGGTCTCGAGCTCCTCCTCTCACCACCAACAACTCATGACTGTGATGATCATCTCCAGTGTCAGGACATGTTAAAGTACTTTTTCGGAGGGTGGTCTCAAACGCGGTAGTCAGTGGCTCGTCTAGTCCAGTTGGTTGTTTACCCTATTAGGGTAAACAATCACGGACGATCCACCATCATCACAGTGGCCGGGTCTTATTCACTCAATATTTAATTTGAGAAACAAGAATACAATTACAACTCAAAGCATACCATTCAAAAGACTGAAGTTTTGTCAACATAATGTGATATATGAAAGACCCCATACGAACTAAATAAGCATGTGACGCTTTTCGTAAAATAAAACAATTTGTCGAAAATTGTATTTTTCCTACTATATAAACTGAGGTCCCTTTACAATAGGAATGTAACTTGCGGCAGCTGGAACCAGTCGTAAGCTTCGAACAAGGGAGTGCGGTAGTTAACTGCTTGTCCGACAGTGCGCGCAACCGCACGACTGGGAGGTGAAGAGCCACTTTGCTTTAGGCCCAGGAAACGCAGAGTGAGGGGTGGCATGAGGTGGGACTATGTGTAAAGGACCTCAGGTTTGTATAGTTAGGAAAAATGATATTGTTATTATACAATAAAGTTTCATACATACTTACCTGGCAGATATATACATAGCTAAGAACTCCGTCGTCCCGACAGAAATTCAAATTTCGCGCCACTCGCTACAGGTAGGTCGTGATCTACCGGCCTGCCCTGGGCGGCAGGACTAGGAACCATCCCGTTTTCTATCATATTTTCTCTCTTCCACCTGTCTCCTGCGGGGAGGCTGGGTGGGCCTTTAATTGTATACGTATATCTGCCAGGTAAGTATGTATGAAACTTTATTGTATAATAACAATATCATTTTCATACAATCAACTTACCTGTCAGATATATATAGCTGATTGGCACCTTTCGGTGGAGGGTAACGAGACACTACTAATATGGGAATAGACAGGTAAACAACATATGTTGTAGGTATAAATAAAACCTTGGTTCCTACCTGATAGGTGGTAGACTTTCGTGGGTGTTTGCCCAGTAGTCTGCATCACCTCAAGAAACTTTAGCGAGATATATGATCTATGGCCAAAGAGTTCTTGTGGGTCTGCCGATGGGGTCTTATCCGCTTACTCGGCAGAGCCTAAAACAAAAGGACTTTTGTCAATGGGTGCTGATCCACTTATATGACAATACACCTTATGAAGGAGCACACAACCAATCCCGACCACCTGATCCTAACCATATGTTAGAACTAAGGATTGTTCCGAGTTATCCCCGAACTCGTCACAACAACCGTAACTCAAAACCACTACGCACACATACATAATTTAAAAAAAAAATTATACTCATCTAATTGGATATGACAAGATTCTCTTACTGAAAACAACAATAGATGGCCGCCGTGCTAAACCAAGTCCTCCATTGTTTCGAGAGACTCTAGACCATATCCATTAAGAAAGAAAAGTATAATACATTTAAGGATTGGTGTCGGCTCCCGTACCCAGAATCGTATCCCCGCCGATACGAAAGGACCTAGAGAAAAAACACTTCTCTATATGTCACACGAACGTCTTTCAAGTAATGAGATGCAAATACTGAGTTGCATCTCCAAAATGTCGTATCTATGATGTTTTTAAGCAACATATTCTTATGAAACGAGAGAGACGTCGCTACAGCTCTCACTTCATGAGCTTTAACTCTCAACAGTTGTAACTGTTCGTCAGGACAGACCTTATGAGCGTCTGTAATGACGTTTCTCACAAAGAATGCCAGAGCATTCTTGGACATCAGTCTTGTGGGGTCTTTTACCGCGCACCAAAGACCTTGTCTAGAGCCTCCCATCTGATGCTTTCTCTGAAGGTAGAACTTTAGAGCTCTTACAGGGCATAGAGACCTCTCTGCTTCTCTGCCTACGAGACTCGATATGCCTTTGACTTCGAATGACTTAGGCCAGGGATTCGTGGGATTCTCGTTTTTAGCTAAAAACAGGGTCTTAAACGAGCAAATAGCTGAGTCTCCCTTGAATCCTATTTTTCTTATCCTGCAGAGCATGTAATTCACTAATTCTCTTTGCCGTAGCTAAAGATAATAGGAATAGGCATTTCCTGGTGATGTCTCTAAACGATGCCAGATGAGGAGGTTCGAATCTTTCAGATGAAAGAAACTTGAGGACTACGTCTAGGTTCCAGTTCGGAGGTACTGGTTCCTTCGACTGTTTGAAGTCTCAAATGACCTTATGAGATCGTGGAGATCTTTATTATCTGCCAGATCTAATCCTCTATTCCTGAATACAGCCGAGAGCATACTTCTGTATCCCTTTATTGTGGATACAGCTAGATGAGATTTTTCTCTCAGGAATAGCAGGAAATCAGCAATTTCCGCTATAGAGGTAGTGGAGGAGGACAACTTCTTGGATCTACACCACCTTCTAAAAACCTCCCACTTCGATTGGTATACTTTCGTAGTGGAGGTTCTCGCGTGCTCTCGCGATCGCGCTTGCCACTTCGGCGCGAGAAAAAGCCTCTCGCTCTGACAAGTCTTTCGATAGTCGAAAGGCAGTCAGAGCGAGAGCGGGGAGGTTTTGATGGTACCTCTTGAAGTGTGGTTGTCTGAGAAGAATCCGTCCTTCTTGGTAGGGATCTTGGAAAGTCTACGATCCACTCACCACCTCCGTGAACCAATCTTGGCCCGGCCAAAAGGGGCTAGATTACGTCATCCTCGTCTCCTTTGACGCCACACAAAACTTTTCAGTACTAATCAGGATTTTAAGATGATGGGGGAAAAAGCATATACGTCTACTCGAGACCAATTTAGCAGGAAAGGCGTCTACCATAAGTGCTCTTGGATCTTCCACGATCCGAGCAAAAGACTGGCAGCCTTTTGGAAATGAAATGTTGCGAAGAGATCCACATGAGGTGTCCCCCACAGCGACCAGAGATCTAGACACACTTCCTCGTGTAGGGTCCACTCTGTATGAAGGACCTGGTTCCTCCTGCTGAGTCTGTCCGCCCACCCCCCCCCTCACATTCTTTACTCCCTGTACGAACCTTGTCAGAAGGGAGATGTTCCTGTGAGACGTCCAAAGCAATAGGTCCCTCGTCAGTCGTAAAGGAACGAGGAGTGAGTCCCTCCCTGTTTTCGAATGTAGGCAAGTGCGGTGGTGTTGTCCACGTTTACTTGCACTACTTTGTTTGACACCAGAGGTTCTAGGCTCTTCAAAGCCAGATGCACGGCGAAGAGCTCTTTGCAGTTTATGTGCCAAGTCACCTGTGCTGGTTCCCAGGATGCCTGACACCTCTTCTGAGCCTAATGTCGCTCCCCAACCTTTCTCCGACGCGTCGGAGTACAACACTAGGTCTGGGTTCTGTAGTTTTTTAGAGAGATCCCTTTGTTCTCTTCCAGAGGGGGCAACCACCATTCCAGGTGCGATCTTATCTCCACTGGAATGGGAAATACGTCGAAAGCTGTCCGGTTTTCCAGCTCCAAGACTTCTTGAGGAAGAATGAAGCGGACGTAAATGCAGTCTTCCTAGTGGGAAGAAACTGTTCGAGCGAGGAAAGGGTCCCTAGAAGGCTCAACCATTCCCTCGCCGACGTATGTTTTCCTTCCCTAAGAAGAGAGAGACTATCCGCAAACCTTTTGCGATTCTCTCTTGCGAAGGAAATACTCGAAAACCCCGAGAATCCATCCGAACCTCCCCAGATAGACTAGGTCCTGTCTGGGGGTCAGCTGAGACTTCTCGAGGTTCACGAGCAATCCCAACGCTTTGATCAAATCTAGAGTTAACTTTAGGTCCTCCAAGGCACTGTCTCTCTGATCTGGCCCTGATGAGCCAGTCCGTCCAGATACAGAGAGATATTTACTCCTTTGAGGTGAAGAAAACCTCGCCACATTCTTCATCAGGCTTTGTGAAGACCTGAGGAAGCTGTGGAAGGCCGAAACACAAGGCTCTGAACTGAAAGATCCTTCCCCCCGTCATGAAACGGAGGTACTTCTTCGATGAAGGGTGGATCGGGACGTGAAAGTAGGCGTCCTGGAGATCTAGAGACACCATCCAATCTCCTTGTCGTAATGACGCTAGGACTGAAGCAGAAAGTCTCCATGGAGAACTTCTCCTCTGAACAAATTTGTTCAGAGAGCTGACGTCCAGTACTGGTCTCCAGCCTCCCGAGGCTTTCGCAACCAGAAAAAGGCGATTGTAAAACCCCGGGGAGTTTTGATCCAGTTACTAGTTTCTATCGCTCTCTTGTCCCACATTTGTTCCACCATCGATCGAGAGTATATCCCTCAGCACAGGATCCTTGTACTTGGCTGATAGCTCCCTTGGTATTGACGTTAGGGGAGGAGTGTCAGGAAAGGGATACGATATCCCTTCCTTATGATAGCCAATGAAGACGCGTCTGCGTTTATCAGTGTCCAGGCCTCCACCAATCCCAGGAGCCTGGCACCTACTGGTGCTTGGAGGAGAGGAAGCTCATTTTTACCTTTTTAAAGGGACGAAAGGCAGATCTACCTCTCTTCTCCGGAGCCTTCCTTCTTGCGGGAGGTCTGGAGGTCGGACCACCTCGAAAGGGCTGAACTGATGTACTATGTCCTTTCTTGTCAGATGCAGAAACAGGTTTCTTCTTCCTTGCTGACTGCGTCAGAAGATCCTGAGTCGCCTTCTCAGTTAAAGAATGAGCAATGTCCTTCACTAACTGAGAAGGGAACAAAAGTCAGATAGAGGCGAATACAGTAGCGCTGCCCTCTGAGCGTGTGAGACTGCCTTGGTTAAGAAGGCCCCATATACAGTCCTCTTCTTTAGAAGACCTGCTCCAAATAATGAGGAGATTCAAAAGAGCCATCCTGTACCGCTTTGTCTATAACAACACAATATGCATAACAGGCTTCAGGTTCGATTCCTTCCGAATCATGGGCTTTCTTGGACATCACCCCAAGGGACCAATCTAAGAAGTTGAAAACTTCCAATACATGAAAGAGTCCCTGAGGAGATGGTCCAGTTTTCAGAAATTCCCCACGTAATTCGTGCCGAATTGAGAACCTTGTCGACGTGAAGCGTCAACTAAGGTCGAAAATCTTGCTTCCGACGTAGAAGGGAGAGCAATACCCATATTCTCTCCCGTCTGATACCAAATGCCTCTTTTACCAGCTAATCTTGCTGGAGGCATGCAGAAGACTGTTCTCACTAAGTCTTTCTTAGACTTCATCCATGAGTCTAAGGATTGTAAGGCCCTCTTCATCAAAATGGTGGGCTTCATTTTGAGAAAAGACGAAGGTTCTTCGTCTTAGCACTAAAAGAACGCGGAGAAGGAGGAGCGGCAGGAGTCAACTCGTCTCCATACTCCTCAAGAAGCAAGGCAGTCAAAACCTTATAGTTCGACAGTCCTTCTCTTCCCTGAAATTCATCATCCGAGTTTTCTTCCAACTCGGGATCTACATGAGTCTCCGCTCCCCTTTCCTTACGTTCCTCTTCTGGAGGAGACAAACTCCTAATAGGAGAGGGGCTAAGGGAATGAAAATCTTTCCTCTTTCCCGCTTTAATAGCCTTGGAAGGCGCCACAAAGCTCAGGCTTCTCGTTGATAATTAGAAGACGCTTCCCGCTTGGATAACGCGTCCCGTTCGCCAAGCGTCCTGGCTGACGTCTCTCGCTTACTTGGCTGCTGACGTCTTTGATGACGCCTCGCGCCTGGAAGACCGCTCCGCTCTCCAAAGGCGTCCTACTTGGCGTCACAATATTGGTCGAGCGTCACGTCTATCAACAGTTTTCAATGACGCTTCATGTCTAAAAGACGTCTTACGTCTCTCTGGCGTTTACGAAACTTTCGTAAGCAAAACCGTTCTCGCTCTCAAACCCGAAGCTTCTGTAAGATGTTTAGAAGCTTCACGTCTGCATGACGCTTCTCGTTTAGCAGGGGAGAGAGGAGGACGAGACTTCTTGATTGGAAGCGCCACGTCCCTTCCTACGAGGCGCTAAAACTCCCACTAGAGAGGACAGTTGCTCTTGAACTGCCATAATTATTCTCCTGACGCTTTCTCCCACGTCCACTGCATGACGCCCTTTCGTCATCACTCGGGGGGGAGAAGAAGGAAAGGGTACTTCTGCGTACTCGTCAGGTGACGCTGACGCCACCTTCGCCTTCTTAATAGAAGAGGGAGCGTCATCTGAGAAACGCTCTGGGCTCGAATCTATTTCAGGTTCTTTCATATGACGCTTCAGAGGTCTCGACAAGTTCGACTCCTTCCACCCTCGTTTAGGTGAGGGAGAGGAGAGGACGAGAAACACTCACGAAGGACGCTTTTCCTATAGCGCCCTTGAGCAGCCTGCCACGAAGCAGAGCTAGCTGAAGGGACGTCTGACCGTTGGGGATTCCCCCACGACCTCCTTAAGGCTTTCGACTTTCCTTCTCCTCTGGGCATGGGAGCTTGGAAGAGGTCTAGGCCTGGGAGCGTCGCAGGGACGATCAAACGCCCCCTCCACAACACTGGGAGAACTCACTCACTGTAAATGCTCACTTTCACTAGCCTTACCTTGCAAGTCCGCCATCTTGGACTTCATGTCTAACTAATCGTAGCTTTCAGATTGCGATTTCCGAGGCCGAATCCGAAAGTACACTTTGAGAATGAGATACATAGGGAGATCTAAATCAGTAGGATTAGAATTATCCGTAAAAGGCTCAATAGGGCTTGAACTCACACCTTTCAGACGTCTAACCCTATCCCTCTCTAACTTCTTCAAATAAGAAGTCAAAGTCTTCCACTCTTCGCATTTAATCCTCGCATTCCTTACAAGTATTATTAGCAGAACACTGAAACCCCCTACATTTACGGCATACAGTGTGAGGATCAACCGAAGCTTTCGGTATCCTCACCCTGCAGCCTACATTCCACACACATTCTCACACTCCACATTTGAATCAGACATACTGAGAAAAATCCAAAAAAGCAATTCCAAAAAACAGTCCACAGTAGCGAATGCCAAAAAAACACGATCCAGATAAGTCACCAAAAAGCCGAGAAACGATGATCAAAGGATGAAATATGAATCTAAGTCAGGAGGTAATAGCAACAATGTTGATACCACCGGCGACAGAGAAAATATGATAGAAAAACGGGGATGGTTCCTAGTCCTGCCGCCCAGGGCAGGCCGGTAGATCACCTGACCTACCTGTAGCGAGTAGGCGCGAAATTTGAATTCTGTCGGGGACGACGGAGTCTTAGCTATGTATATATCTGACAGGTAAGTTGATTGTATGAAAATACAATTTTCGACAAATTGTTTTATTTGTTCCGATACGAATATAAACCATCGGTCCTTTACAATAGGAAGACTCACTTCTTGGTGGGAGGAATCTGAGTCTTAAGAACAGACTGTGTTCGTCCAACCTTGGTTCCCTCCCTGGTCCTAAGAGCAGAGGGAGGGATCCTAGCCTCTGCCCAATGATTGGGGTATGTACCGCAGGATCAATGGTCAGACCTCTGGACCCAAGTAATAATAGAGGGAGGCCAATGTGTACCTCTTAAAACTAGCAAGCAAGAAACTCGTTCCTATTGCAAGAGGCAATATGGAAGTCATGGGGTTGTGTCTCTTGTTGGCTTCCACTCCCCCCCCTCTTGTGGGGGAAGTGGTTGGATATTCGCTCCTATCCCTAATGAAAGGGATAGGATGGGGCTCGGTCGAGTAGCTCACCTGCATCGTCTCCTGATCCAGCGTAGTGACGACCGCGTCCCTCTGCCCACAGGTAGAGGGGGAGAAAAAGCGGGGAAGAGAAGCCAGTCACACTCTCAATTCAACTCATCCTTCATGCAGTCACACAAATGCGATGCTGTTCCGTCCACTCGGATGCTGGGTAAGCTACACGTGTTGAGCAGCCACCAAGGGTCCCAAGGAAAAAAGTGCCAAGGACCTGTGGGCAATATCCCGAAGGTAGAAGGAGGTGAAGGTGGTCTGGTTAGACCAGACCCCGGCCTTCAGGACCTGCGCCACGGAGAAGTTCTTGCGGAACGCAAAGGAAGGACCAATACCTCTGACTTCGTGGGCTCTCGGACGAAGGGTACGGATGTCGTCGCTACCATCAGCTTCGTACGCCCTCCTGATCACCTCACACAGCCAGAAAGAAAGTGTTCTTGGATACTTCTTTCTTGGTCACACGGTGCTAACGAAGAGGTGTCAACACTCAGGCCTGAGGTGCCGAGTTCTCTTCAGATAGCACCGTAGCGCCCTCACAGGACAAAGCAGCATCCTCATCCGTATTGTTGTCAGTGAAGTCCATTAGAGAGAGAGGAGATGAGGGGAGAGAGAGAGAGGAGAGGGGACGAGAGACGCGAGAGAGAGAGAGAGAGAGAGAGAGAGAGAGAGAGAGAAGGGGAGAGAGGGGAGGATAGGTCTGACTCATCTCCTCCGTGAGGGACACGCGGAGTACCCCGAGAGGGGAGGGAGAGAGGAAGAGAAGAGAGGAGAGGCCCCCCTAGGTTCCCCCCCCCGGCCTCCAACTTCCCCCCCCCCTTCCGTGAGGGCAAGACGGGGAAGGTACCCCTGGGTCTCTTGCCTGTGACCAACTCTCCTTTAGTCTCCACTGAAGAGACCGCAAGTGAAGACGCCCGTGAGGGACTAACTTCTCGAGTGACGACAGGTGGCCGATCACAACTTGCCACTGCTGAGCTGACTGTTCCTGCCGAGACAGGAACTGGTCAGCTGCCTCCCTGAATCTGCTGATCGCGAGTCCGTGGGGAAGACTCACCCTGCTACCGTGTCGATCAGCATATCCAGGTACTTCATCCTCTGCTTGGGCTCGAGATCGGACTTCTCGAAATTCACCACGAACCCCAGATTGCGGCAGAACTCGAGGAGTCGATCCCTGTTCTGTAGCAACTGCGAGCGGGAGCTCGCCAGGACCAACCAGTCATCGAGATACCTCAGAAGATGTATCCCTGACGAGTGGGCCCAAGCACACACCAGAGTGAACACTCGTGTGAACACCTGTGGGGCGGTTTAGAGACCAAAGCAAAGTGCCCTGAATTGGTACACCGTCCCGTCGAGGATGAAGCGGAGGTACTTCCTGGAGGATTGATGGACAGGTATCTGGAAATAAGCGTCCTTCAAATCCACTGAAAGCATGAAGTCGTTTCTCCCTGATAGAGCTGAGCACGGAACATGCTGTCTCCATCGTGAACCGAGACTGGCGAACGAATCGGTTCAGGGGAGAGATCTATCACCGGGCGCCAGCCCCCCGAAGACTTCTCCACCAGGAAAAGACGGCTGTAGAAGCCCGGTGACCGATCCCTGACGATCTCCACAGCTCCCTTGCTCAGCATGGCTTGGACTTCCTGTTGAAAGGCTATGTCCTTTGTTGTTCCAGGAACGTAGGTCTGAAGAGGACCTTGGAGGTGAGGGGTGGCTGAGACTCAAAGGGCGTCTACTATCCAGGTCTCAGCTCCATAGTGCTGCCATGTTGCCCAATGGCTCGCCAGGCAGCCCCCCCACTTCCGGCAGCAGGTGAGGGGGAACGCCGTCCCTAGCATTTCCTGCCTCTCTTCGACTTGTTCCCGTCTCCCCCTCGTGGGAAGGAGGGCTGGGAGGAGGGCTGATTGCAACCGCTCCTGGCAGAAGTCGAAGGAAGAGTCTTTCCCCGGGGCTTCGACGATGCGATCGTCTTAGCCACTGAGGAAGCGCTAACCAAGCTCTTGGGCTTGGCCGCAGTCGATCGAGGCTGCCCAGACATCTTCGAGACTGCCTGGTGGACTAGACATTCAGTCATCAGTGCGCCGTCGTTCCACCGCAGCGTCCACCATCTCTCCTGGGAAGAGAGAGGAGGAACTCTGCACTGGTCCGTTGCGAAGACCCAATGACCCCTCACGCCCAGCCACCCTGGTCACTCGGGTGAGGACTGCGTCCTTACGTTGAAGTACCAGGTTGGCCCACAGGTTTGCCGCCTGGTGGGCGAGGTAAGAGATGGCTCTATCTCCAGACTGGCTCCTCACGGTCACTCCGGGTCGCCTCGCCCTTCCCGGTGTAACCCGAGGAAGTTGAAGGGACCGGAGTGGAAGACCTGACGCTCCCCCCTCGATCACCGGCAGAACCGGTGTGCTTGGGGGGCTGCAGGCGATCGCCAACCCACGGTGGCGATCGAGCTGCCGGTCTGGTCGCGTGGCTCTCCTGGGGAGAGCGGCTGGACTGAGAACAGCGGCTCCGGTCCCGTGCGTCAGAGGAGCTGCTGCTGGTCCCCCTACCCACCCGGTCCCGATGGGAGCGGCGGTCAGGAGACCTGCAGAGACCATTGTCGCGGTGGAAGCGGTGCCTGTACTTGCGGCGCGTCGAACCGCCGGAACCACCCCCGTCGCCCGTGGCCGGTCTGGGATCGTCACATCAACCCTGGTAACCTGCGGATCACTACAAGACCGATCGCTCGCCTGGCGGGAGTCACCTGAGCGACCCTCACCAGTCTTCCGCTCCATGCCTTGGTCCTGGCACCGAGCAAACTCGGAAGCCTGAGCCTGGGCTGTACGGTCGCCCGCAGGTGACCGTATACTCAGTACCTCTCGCGAACGAGAGGCCGAACCGGAAACCTGGTGTAGTGGCAGAACCTCTAGCACCAGGCGTTGAAGTACCGGTGTTAGCCGTACCCCACTGGTCCCTGTCTTCTTCTTCCTTGCGGGAGAGAGATCGAGCCCGGGAGGACAGCGGAAGAAACCCCCGCCCCACCTGGAGTGACGGGCCCTTAGAAGCTCCGAACCGAAGAGACTTGGAAGCCCTGGAAGTCGAAGATGGGAAGAGGCGGCAGCAGGACGACGACGACGACAACACCTTCCTCTTCTTCGTCAGCTTCCTCAGGACAGACGTCAGGTCCTCCATCCAGGACGGAGCCGGGGATATTGCCGAAGCAACACGGCCCAGCTGCACCTGTCCGGAAGAACCCGCGACTGGGGCAGCCAAACACCACGGGCGACGAACGATGTCGGCAGGGCCTGGTCCAGCACGGCAGGTACGGCAGGAGCAGCAGGAACATCAGGTACAGTAGGAGGCGGGGCAGCGGCCAGCGACATCCTGGGTACTGGTGGAAGATCCAGGGGCGAACTCTTAGGGCACCGAGGTCGGGGGCTGGGGGGGCAGGAGAGCGACGAACCTGGGGGTGGAGGAGGCATGCCCCTCCTCGGAAAGCCAGCAATCAGAGCCTGCACAGCAGCTGAGGGAGTCACCGAAGCCACATGCTGAGTGTACACCAGGTGAGGAGGGGCGGCATACCCCAGGGTCGAGACGGTGGTGGTGGTCACCGGTCCATGAGTGACCAGGAGACAGCAGCAGCCGCCAGATGATGCAGGCAGCCCCACCCGAACGCTCGGTGTGTTCCTGACGAGACTAGTGAGAACCATACCTGGCCAAGGTCGTCGCCCGCAGCAGAAGCACCTGAGGAGGCAAAGGTCGAATTAGTAGCAGGGGTTTTCCCTCACACGGGGGGGACAAGTCCCACCCCAAACGAACGGAAGACCCTGAATACAGCTGAACGTCAGGGTACCTCGCTCCCTCCTCTACGCTCGACGGATCGGGCGAAGAGAAGGAACAACAACCCCCAACCCCCCCCCCCCCCCCTCCGCTCCCCAAAGGGGGAAGGAGCCATACGCGGGAGCTGAGATGGCGGCAGGAAGGAAGACGACGTGTCTGTGACCAAGGGAGTCGCCGGAGAACCTTCCGAGGACTCCTTGGCAGGCTTACGCCACTTCCTCCTACCCTCATAGAGCACCCACTGCTCCTCCAACCACGACATACACAAATTACAGGGCTCGGCCCGAGAGCATTCACGCCCCTGGCACCGAGCACACAATACATGAGGATCCACTTCAGGGAAGAGCGGAAGGCCCCGCACTTACGGCCCTCCACACCAGGGGCAAACTCTGTGGCTGATGGGGGGGCGCAGGGAAAGCTCCAATTCATGGAATCCATAATAATAATGAATGACAAAAATACAAGTACACTTACAGTATTTTCACACACACAAAGCAAACCAAGTTTGAGGAAAAACACAAAGCATACGTCGAAGAAGCAGGCAGAGAGATATGCAGAACACGTCCATCCACCAACGCGGCCGAAAGCAAAGTGGATCTTCACCTCCCAGTCGCGTGGTGCGCACACTGTCGGACAAGCAGTTAACTACCGAACTCCCTTGTTCGAAGCTTACGACCGGTTCCAGCTGCCGCAAGCTACATTCCTGTTGTAAAGGACCGATGGTTTGTATTCGTAGCAGAACAAATATGTTTTCAAGACAGTTTTGAAATCCAATATGGAAGCTATCGTGTGGCTGGACGGTCTAATCACTGACTGTCCACCATCTTTCCCAGCCTTCCAGCACTCATTTTGAACAATGTTAGCGTATATATGTAAACGTTTATTGATCTTACTCAGGATTGCAGTTGTAATCAGCACAATAAAAACAACATTTTGTTGCCTATATTAGTGAAAGTATGAAACTTGTTATTCGCGGGGTCATGTTTTGAACTGAATTAATTTTTACCTTGTAATCGGTGGTTTTACCCTCACTGCCATCACAACCAAAACTCCACAGTGCTTATTTGATTGTAATTATACACATTTTGGTCTTAATTCTCTCCACATTGCACTTGAACCACATTGCTGTTCCTGGTTCCTAAGCGCTCACTCCACAAACACAGTTATGAGCAGCAGACGAAGACACTGTTTATGATGTGCAAAGCTTTATTCCCTTAATTGTTTACTTTACTCATTATGTATTTAGTTTAACTTTACTTTGTTATTTCAAAATGTTTATTTAATTCATGCCTTACCCCTTTTTTGCAACCAAATTACCCAAAAAAATTACAGATATTTCTAAAGTAGACACAATCCACTGTTTCAAACCTTGTCGTACATCTGGCTGCCGAAAACCATCGCGGAGCAGACAACAATTAGTGGATTCTAATTTTTTTTTTTCTAACACTTTTCATTGATTTAAGTCTATATTAGTATTTTGATTTTCTTTAATAACTGTATGCCAGAAATAAATGTAACCTTTAATGTTTGCATGCTAAGAATGGCAAAATCATTGCTGCCACATTAGTGGACCTTCACACATACGCCAATGCATTATTATAAACTGTTTCCATGAATTCTGGTTGTCATAGTATAACGCAATAATGATAAAATTGCTTAATATTATGTATACTATATACTTCCATTAGATAGCCTAATTTCACCAATTTCCACGTTTTGGTGTAAGTCTTTATACAGTTTGGAGGGTGAACACACCAATTGGCAACAGAGAGAGAGAGAGAGAGAGAGAGAAGGTGAAGGAAGTAAGAAGGACAGGGGTGACGGTGGAGGTGGGGGGAGAGGGTAGGTGGAGCTTTTTACGCATGTTCGTATCCATTTCTGGATAATGGAGTTTTTTCTCTTGGTACAAGTACAAGTGTCGTTATTCTTTATGATTAGTGATTCACGATACCCTTATAAATTACGGCACTGGGTGTAATGCACTACGTATATAGCAAAATCTCGTTCTGATACGAGTGTTCGTTACAGAAATAGATACAGGGGGTCCTCGAGTTACGACGTTGATCCGTTCTTACGATGCATCGTAACACGAATTTCAGCGCAAGTCGAAACATTGAAAAAATACCACATGATTTAATGTAAATACCTATCAATAACAACCGAGAGAACAATTCCTTACCTTTATTAGTTTTGATTGGCTTGCACACTGGAGAGGAAGCTGCGGTGCTGGAGAGACTGGGGAGGTTAGTGAAGAGAAAAAGAACCTCCAGAAGTTGCTGGAGATGCTGAGGCCAGATGATTCTTGAGGTGAGGCAGAACATACTAGTACTGGAGATGCTGAGGCAGGTGATTCTTGATGGTGAGGCAGAACATACTAGTTGAAGATGTTGGGGCGCAGGTGAGTCTTTAGGTGAGGCAGAACCTACAGAAGGTGCTGGAGATACTGGGGCAGGTGAGTCTGGGTTAGCAGAACATTCAGAAGGTGCTGGATTAGCAGAGGCAGCTGAGGTAGAGGGTACAGGATCTTCTGCAGGCCTCTCTACCTTCTTAAAATACTGCTCCAGGTTAGTCTGAACAGAGAGCGACCTCTTTTCATCCAAGATCTCCTTGTAACACTGCATCAAATCCATGAACGCCTCTGGAAACCCTAGTGAACCTGTCCAAGTTGGGATCCTGAGCCTCAAAAGTTGACAACGCTTGCTGCAACTCTGCAAAACCTCTTATCAAGTCCTGCCTTGTGAAAGCCTTAGGCTCTGGGGTGGGTGCTTCTTCTTCTTCCTCTATTATCTGCTTCTCCAGTTGTATCAGGTCCTCAGCAGATAACTCCTCGCCATGAGACTCCAGCAGCTCTGTAACATCATCAACCTCCATCTCCAAATTGATTTCCTTACTCAGGGCAACAACGTTCTTGACAACTAGCTGAACTGTGTCCTCAAACCCATGGAAATCATTCACAAATTGAGGACAAATTTTCTTCCAGACACATTCATGTTTGTTTGCTTAACCTCCTCCCAGGAATTAGCAATGTTCTTTACAGCATCAAGGATGTTGTAGGATTTCCAAAAGTCCTTCAGAGTCAAGTCCTTCTTGGTTTCAGTTGCTGTAAAGCCATAGCAATTGTCCTTCGTAGGTAGTAGGTCTTGAACGAAGCAATCACTCCTTGGTCCATAGGCTGTAAAAGGGCCGTGGTATTAGGTGGAAGGTAAACCACCTTGACATTAGGGTTGAAGTCTCCCCAGCTGGGCAGGGTGGTCCAGGGGCGGGCATTGTCCAGCACTAGCAACACCTTAAAGGGGATACCCTTGGAGGCGCAATACCGCTCCACACTTGGAACAAAATGGTTTACGAACCAGTCCTCAAACACTGCAAGTGTCACCCATGCCTTCTTGTTGGACTTCCAAATTACTGGTAGTTGACCCTTCCAAATGCCCTTGAGTGCCCTTGGATTTTCAGCCTGATACACCAACAAGGGCTTCAGTTTGAAGTCGCCAGCAGCATTACCCCAAGAAGTAAAGTTAGCCTCTCTTGCTGGCTTTATGACCGGGTGCTGACTTCTCCTCCTTGGCGATGTAAGTGCGGTTAGGCATACGCTTCCAAAACAAACCTGTCTCGTCTACGTTAAACACTTGCTGAGCAGAATAACCCCCCTCCTTAATTATCTCAGACAACGCTTTAGGAAATTCACCTCGCTGCTTTCTCATCCCCACTAGCAGCTTCACTTGCAATTTAAGGTTATGGTAATTGGCAGAGCCTTAAATCGCATAAACCACCCCTACTAGCCACAAAACTCTTCACTTTCACTTCCCTCCCCCTTTTCTTTTTTCAACGCTTCAAACAATCTTTTCGCCTTCTCCATGAATCACCATAAGGCTGACTGGGATACGCCGTTGATTTTGGTCTTCCAACCAAAGCACCAATAACCTTTCCATTTCAATTATTAGACCACTACGCTGCTTAGTTATCACTGTCGCTTTCATAGGAGCAGATCCTTTCACATGTTGAACGATGCGCTCTTTATCTTTGATAATGGTAGTCAACGGTCGAACGGCTAAGGCCAAGCGAAGGGAGCGGCCAATGTTGTTGGCGTTTCTCCCTTCTCGGATCGCTTTATAATGTCCACTTTAATTTCCATGGTGATGGCCTTTCTTTTCTTCGATGCACTACCATCAGAAGAGTCCGCCTTGCGCTTGGGAGCCATAACAAAGAGCAAAAAGTTACAAAAACGATACAACACGAGGGAGAGAGTGGCAGTGTAAACAACCAAATGGCGTATGGACGAGGACTGAGCGTAGCGAAGCGACGCCGTCCTCTCCCCTCCACAAGCGTATTCTTCCGCCGTGCGCCTGGAACTAGTTCGCGTTTGTTTCGTTGCTTACGACGCTAACCGCGTAGACGGAACGACAAAATATTATTTTTTATATTTTATGGGGGCGCGTTCGTAACCACGAAAACATCGTAAGTCGAGACCAGCGTAACCCGAGACTTACTGTATTGCCAAAAACGTGCTTGCACTGTCTCTGAAACACATAGTAGGTATACTGCTTAGTTGTCAATCAAGTTTTTTGTAATCAAGTATTTTTACAAGCTAGCTATTGAATAAATTTGTATTTTTCTCAATCAAAACATATGCCCCTCATGCTAAATTTCCTCTTTAACGACTTTTCGGTCATTGCAATTCGGCCCCATGATTTCTTATGGTGCGAAAACAGACAGAGGCCCAGGACGAAAACGATTGCGTCACACTACGGCGATAATCCCGCAGTAAAACATCTCCATATATCCAAAAAGTAAATAATAAAGATATATACGCACATTACGATTATAACAATTACATACATGAATAGCTGATACAATCTGCATGAATAACTGGTAAACTGTTCTGCAAGAAAGTTGAGTACAGCAATTATTTACAATAGGTACGAAAGTCAAGATGTCGTGACGTCATAATACAGGACTTAAAAGAAACATTCTAATTCCGAAAAATAATTACAGCAGTCCCCGGGTTACGACGGCTCCGGCTTACGAAGTTCCGAGGTTACGACACTTTTTCTTAAATCAAATCCATTGAAAAAATCCGCCCTGGGTTACAACGTTTGTTCCGACACTACGACGCTGATGCTTCCGATGCTCCGAGTTAACGACGCTTTTAAAAAACGCATAATATGATAAAAATGGTATTGTTATGATACAATAAAGTTTTATGCATACTTACCTGGCAGGTATATATATAGCTTATCCTCTTGACGCACTGGCAGAATTTCAAAACTCGCGGCAACCGCTAGTACACTGGTAGTTCAGGTGATGGCCACCCCGCTCCCGTGGCGCTGGTACTTGGAACTATTCCGTTTTGTTTCCTCAGATTTTCTCTGAAAACCCTGTTCCTGAGGGGAGGAGGGTGGGAATTTAATTATATATACCTGCCAGGTAAGTATGCATAAAACTTTATTGTATCATAACAATACCATTTTTATGCATGACACTTACCTGGCAGGTATATATATAGCTGATTGACACATTTGGAGGTGGTCATAGACAGCAACATCGTCATAATTCAAAAATTAACTAAATTTTTAGAACTATGATTATGTTCCTTACCTGCTAAGGTAGCTGACTTCGTAGGTCCTGCCTCTTAGCCTGCTAAACCTTAGTAGCTCTCAACTAGGACGTGACCTGTTTGTTGAGAAAGCTAACAATAAGGGCCTGACAACTGGACGTGACCAATTTGTTGACAGAGAACCCTAGCCCTCATTTACCACGGGCATTCATGCTAGGAAAGTTAGTCACCTGAACCACACACACATATAATAAACACTAACCAACAGACTGAGCTGGTCTTAACCTTCTCAGACAACCATAAAAACACTATAACCTAATTAAAATAAAAACCTAGCATGTTATTAGGTTATGGGGTGGAAACTCCTTTGCCCAGTACTGTACCTGAGGATACATACGGGCCTAACGTTTGACAATTATCAAAAGTTGTCTTCACGTCTCTAAGGTAATGAGAGGCAAACACAGAGTTTGTCCTCCAATACGTTGAATCTATAATGTCCTTGAGGGCTAAATTTTTCCTGAATGCTAAGGACGTAGCTACTGCTCTCACCTCATGAGCTTTAACTTTAATAAACGAAGCATTCCTCCTGACAAAGCAAATGAGCATCTTTAATGACTTCTCTTACAAAGAAAGCCATTGCGTTTTTAGACATAGGTCTAGTAGGATCTTTAACAGAGCACCACAGAGAACATGAAGTTCCCCTAATGCTTCTTGTTCTTTCTACGTAAAACCGTAAGGCTCTTACTGGGCAAAGAACCCTTTCTTGTTCTTGACCTACCAGATCAGCCAGTCCTTCAATCTCAAATGATCTTGGCCATGGATGCGAAGGATTCTCATTCTTTGCTAAGAACTCCTGTTGAAAAAGAACAAACTGCTTTGTTGTGCTTCCAACCTATTTGCTTGTCAATAGCTTGCAGCTCGCTAATCCTTTTAGCTGTAGCTAAGGCTACTAAGAAGATAGTTTTCTTCTTGTTAGCTCTCGCAAAGGCGCACTGCCCATAGGTTCGAACTTATCCGTCTCAAGAATTTGAGAACGACATCAATTCCAAGAAGGGGTTCTGCACCGTCGATCCTTCTTTGTATCAAACGATCTGAGGAGATCTCTAAGATCTGCGTCATTGGACAGGTTTAAACCTCTGTGTCTAAACACTGCAGACAACATACACTTATAGCCTCTAATCGTCTGATTAGCCAAACCTAGTTCTTTCTTCAGGTATAGCAGGAAATCTGCAATCTGTGTCACAGAGGTACTGGATGAAGAAATCTTCCGATTCTTACACCAATTTACGGAAGTTTCTCCACTTCGACTGGTACACTTTGATAGTCGATGGCCTTGCGTGCTCTTGCAACTGCCTTCGCTGCTTCTCTAGAAAACCCCCTCGCTCTGACAAGTCTTTCGATAGTCTGAACGCAGTCAGACCCAGAGCGAGGGTGTTCTTGTGGAACCTGTCGAATGTGGGGTTGTTTGAGAAGATCTACTCTCGGTGGGTAGACTTCTCGGAGAATCTACTGTCCATTCCAGTACCTCTGTGAACCACGTTTGGGCGGCCAGTATGGGGCTATCAGGGTCAGCCTTGTTCCTCGACTTTCCCTGAATTTTTTCATTACCTTTCCATAAAAATCTTGAACGGGGGAAAAGCGTACGCATCTAGACCCGTCCAATCTAGTAGGAAGGCATCGACTGCGACTGCAAGAGGGTCCGGGATTGGAGAACAATAGTTCGGTAACCTCTTCGTCGCTGCGGTAGCGAAAGATCCAACTAACTGGAGTGCCCCAGAGCTTCCACAGTCTCTGGCATACTTGAAAGATGCAACATCCACTCCGTGAAAGCACTTGTCCGTCCCTGCTCAACAGATCCGCCCTGACGTTCTTCTCTCCCTGAATGAACCTTGTGAGCAGGGTGACGTTTTCTCTCTGCGACCAAAGAAGAATCTCCTTCGCCATGTTGCAAAGGGACGGGACGAGTGGGTTCCTCCTTGTTTCCGTATATATGCCAGAGCTGTGGTATTGTCCGCGTTGATCTGCACCACTTTGCCGCTGATCCACGGTCTGAACGCTTTCATAGCCAAGAAGATCGCCATCAGTTCCTTCCTGTTTATGTGCCATGCCTTTTCTTCTTCGCTCCAAAGGCTGACTCCTCCCGAGGGCCCAGCGTCGCTCCCCAGCCTGCGTCTGACGCGTCGGAAAATAATATCCGGTCTGGGTTCCTCTGCTGGAGTGACGTACCCTCTGACAACCTCTCCGGAACTAGCCACCACTTTAGTTCCTCCTTTATCTTCGAAGGAATTGGAAACCGGAAGGAATCTGGTTGCGATCTTCTGGCCAGACTTCGTTCAGAAAGAACTGTAAGGGCCTCATGTGAAGTCTCCCTAGTGAAATGAACCGCTCTAACGAAGAGAGTGTCCCCAGCAGGCTCATCCACTCTCTCGCTGAGCATTGGTCTTTCAATAGGAATTCTTGCACTTTCCGTATACACATGGTCTGCCTTTCGGGTGACGGAAAAGCCCGAAAACAAAGTCACTGAGGATATCAGAATCCCCAAATAAAAATCTAGTTCCTGAGAGGGATCAATCGTGACTTTTCCAGGTTCACCATCAGACCAGTTGCTGAGTTAATTCCAATGTTACGTCCGTGTCCTCCAGACATTGCTGTTTTTGATTGTGTGCTCTTATGAGCCAATCGTCGAGGTAGAGAGAGACTCTGACTCTGCCAAATGAAGCCACTTCGCCACATTTGACATCATTCTTGTAAAAATTTGAGGCGCCGTGCACAGCCCGAAACACGGGCTTTGAATTGATAAATCCTTCCCTGGATCACGAATCTCAAATATTTCCTGGACCTTGGATGAATTGGAATATGGAAGTACGCATCCTGAAGGTCCAGTGTTACATCCCGTCCCCTGGTCGTACCGCTGCCAGTACTGAATCGTTCGTCTCCATCGTAAACTTGGTCTTTTCTACGAACAAGTTAGCTGGCTTACGTCCAGTACCGGCCTCCAACCTCCTGATGATTTCGGTACTAGAAACAGACGGTTGTAAAACCCTGGGGATTCGTGATCCAGAAACCGGTTTCTATTGCGCCCTTTTCTATCATGGTGACGACCTGATGCAAAGAGCCTCTCTCTTCTCTAAATCGATGTAATGAGCCCCTAGGGCTCTCGGAGCTGTAGCGAGAGGTGGTTTCTTGAGAAAGGGAATCTTGTACCCTTCCTTCGCTACCTTTACGGACCAAGGATCCGCTCCTTTGCTTTGCCAGACTTCCCAGAAGTCTAAAAGTCTGGCCCCCACACAAGTCTGGAGGACTTCTGACTCATTGTTTGGTTGAAGTTTTGGCCCCATCTTTTGGTTGGAACTCTTTTCCCTCTAAATGCTGGTCGAGCGAAAGTCCTACCCCGAAAGGGCTGCTGTGCTGTCTTCGTATCCTTCGTAGTCTTCTTCATGACCTTAGAAGGTAAATACTTCCTTACAGATGACGTAAGAAGATCTTGAGTCGCCTTCTGAGTGAGGGAGAGAGATATGTCCTTAATGATCTCTTGAGGGAAGAGCTGTCCTGACAGAGGAGAGAACATCAACTCCGACTTTTGCGCGTTCGACACTCCTTTAGCAGTGAACGAGCATAAGAGATGTCTTTTCTTCAAGACGCCTGCTGTAAAAATTGAAGCCAATTCATTAGCTCCATCTCTCAAGGCTTTATCCATACAGGACATAATACTTCTGACAACTCGGATACTGACGACTCTTCCATCTCCGAAGTCCGAGCCAGGGCCCCCACCCGACCAGTCAAGAAAATTAAACACCTCAAAAGTCCTAAAGATACCTTTGAGTAAATGGTCGAACTCCGAAGAAGTCCACCACACTTTGGCTGAATGCAAAGCATGTCTACGGGAGCTATCCACTATGTTGGAAAAGTCTCCCTGGGAGGAGGCAGGCACTCCCAGGCCAAGACTTCCCCGTAGCATACCAAAACACCAGACTTCGAAGCCAAACTTGGCCGGAGGAAATACAAAAGAAGTCTTCCCCGACTCTTTCTTCTCCTTCAAAACCACTCATTTACGCGTTGAAGGGCTTTCTTGGCCGAAATGGACAAAGCTTTTCAATTTTCAAAAACGACGATTTCTTGGCTGTCTTCGTCTTCGAAAATTGCGACAAAGGCGATGGCGGGCCTGAAGGTTGAAAATCTCCTTCAAACAAAGAAAGAAGGCACTCTGTTAGCCTCTTGTAGTCCGAAGAAGGAGCTTCCAGTCTTGTCCTCTTCCGCACTCTCGCAAATTCTTCCTCCTGCGAAGAAATATCTTGAAAACCAAGATCCTGCTGACTCTCCAAATCAGAGTCCTTATGCAGCTCCTGTTTAGAAAGCGAATGCGGCACTGACTCCCTATAAAACTCCTCTCTTCCTTGTCGAGACAATGTTTTGACTTGCTGCCGCCTGCGTCCTGCGTCCTCCTGAACGTATGCGTCCACCATGCGTCCATCACTTCTCCTCTTGCGTCCTGCGTCCTGCACTTCGTCCTTCTTAAGGGACGCACTGCGTCCTGGATCGCGTTGTACGTCCTGCGTCCTCTTGGAGGACTTAACCGGGAGAGACGAGTCCTTACGTCTAACCGAAGGTTGTTCGGGCTTCTCCCATGATTGAACAATCACTGCCAATCTCTGCTGCATGTCCCGCAGCACCTCCTTCGTTTCCGCTCCTTACGAGACTCCTGATGATGAGGAGATCGAGGACGCACGGGCTAACACGAAGCGGCGGAGCGAACTTCCAACTGACGTGAAATCCTCTTCCTTTTGATAGGGATCATCTCTTCATCCTCCGATGAAAAAATCTCAGGGCTACTCACCCTTCTTGGTCGAAAGCCCTTTCCTCCTGTGAAGAGGACGGATAGTATGACCTCTTGAGAGGACGCGATACTTCCGCGAACCGCCTACTCCTTCCCGAGGCTGAACTATCCGAAGAATAAACGGCACTTCCCACCAGTATCGCCTTTTCTATGGCGTACTGCAGCAGCCTGGGACGTACCAACAGGACTGCCTGAAGGGACGACTGATCGCAAGTCAACCCCTCTCGCCTCCCTTCGACTGTCGACATGCCTTCTCCCTTGGGTCTGGGAGCTTGACAGAGGTCTCGGTCTAGGAGCACGAGAGAGACGATCAGGCGCCCCCTCCACAACACTGTCACCAAACACTTCCACTTGTCTGTTAATCGTTTAATTTGGTCTCCCATGGACGCAAAGGGCAGCGAACACTTTCACTATTTGTGGATCAGTAGTATCCTCAGATACAGCACTGGAGCAGGAGAAAACCTGGGGGGAAGGTGCTACTCTACATGTGAATGAGCTAGGAAGAACACATGCAAAGATTCATCCAAAGGTTTACTCGAAGATCCCGATCTTCACTCCTAGATACAGATCTTCTAACCCCGATCTTTTTCTAATCTCTCCACATACTTCATAGAGCCTTCCACTCTTTCTCATTCAGACACTGACATTCATTGCACCTATTGTCCCACGTACATACAAAACTCCCGACACTTCTTACAAATAGTATGTGGATCTACCGATGATTTCGGCAGTCTCACCTTACACCCTTCTTTTCACACAAACTTCTAAACATACTTCCTGAATCAGACATACTAAACAAGGTCCAAACAAAATGCGATTGCCACTCTAACTTCGTGAATACGATACCAATATCCAAAAAGTCAGATAACGAGCAGGAAATTCTAACAGAGAACCAACAACGATGTTGCCGGTTCGGCTGGCAGAGAAAATCTGAGGAAAAACGGGAATAGTTCCAAGTACCAGCGCCACGGGACGCGGGGTGGCCATCACCTGAACTACCAGTGTACTAGCGGTTGCCGCGAGTTTGAAATTCGCCAGTGCGTCAAGAGGATAAGCTATATATATACCTGCCAGGTAAGTGTCATGCATAAAAATCCTTTATAGTTTAGCACAGTATATAATAAAAATAAGTTTCTGGTTAGATTACAACAAAAATTTTGAGGTTATGATGATTTTCGTCACTTTTATATGTTTGTATTTTCGAATTTTTTTAGTGACGCCTCATATGCGGAACTAGTTTCCGAGCAAATGAATACTAGCTTGCGATGTGCAAAGTTTATAACAGTCCAAAAGCGCAAATAATGAAAAAATCATTGCTTGTTTCCAGTAATAATAACAAAATTAAGTTTCTGATTAGATTACAACGCAAATTCCAAGTATCCAAAGAGAGTCATTATCCAGTAATTTGATCAGAGAGAGAGAGAGAAGAGAGGAGAGAGAGAGAGAGATTGAGAGAGAGAGAGAAGAGAGAGAGAGAGAGAGGAGAGGCGTCTTGGCAACAATGGTCTTGGGATTGATGTAACGTTTATTTTCTGAACAGATAGGACAGAGAAGGTGTTTGTTTCATAAACGGCCTCTGCCTCATGCCAGTAAATGTTTTGTTGATACTAATAATAATAAGCCTATTTAAAGATACGTTTACTTTAATTAGTCTATATGATACATAAATAGTAATCACTGTTCTTGTAGCCCTCAAGATTTGACAAAATTGAAGTATCCAAAGAGAGACATTATCCAGTAATTTGATCAGAGAGAGAGAGAGAGAGAGGAGAGAGAGAGAGAGAGAGAGAGAGAGGAGAGGAGAGATGACAGAGAGAGAGAGAGAGAGAGAGAGAGAGAGAGGCGTCTTGGCAACAATGGTCCTTGGGGATTGACGTAACGTTTATTTTCTGACAGATAGGACAGAGAAGTTGGTCGTTTCATTAAACGGCTCTGACTCATGCCAGTAAATTTTTTTGTTTTGTTGATACCTAAGATATACTTTAAGCTATATGAAAGATACGTACTTTCTTAATTAGTCTATATGATACGTAAATAGTAACTCAATAACTGTTATTCTTGTAGACCTCAAGATTTTAGCATAAATCACTCCAGGTTGTACATAAAACTTCAAAAATGTAGTGTCACCAGAGGATTACAATAGTTTTTACCTTCAAGAACCAGCATTTTTTTTACAAAAACCAAAAATAACTCCAGGGTTGTACATAAAAACTACAGGAAACAACATGTAGTGTAACCAAAGGATTACAAGTAAGGTTTTTATAACTTTATTAGTTTAAGACATTTTTCCGTCGTTCCGGGCTTACGACGATTTTCGGGTTACGACGTGTCTTAAGAACGGAACCCCCGTCGTAACCGGGGACTGCCTGTACTTAAATTTGAGTCAGAACTCGAGTTACTCTTTCAATAACGAATATTTTCAAATTAATCATCATAAATATGTAAAATATTGTTGTTTTACTATTTATTTATAAAATTATCTAAGTGCACGCTTCGTCATCTTCTTCTCCCAAAACAGTTTGTTTACTTAAAACAAAAAAAAAAAAAACGTCTTGGGTAAGGGACCAAAAAAAAAAAAAAAAAAAGTGTTCCGATTGATTGTGATGAAAGTGCCCCAGCGTCTGTGGGTACAAGTGATGTGCGGATTTATCACAGGAAATGGGAAGTTTGTTGACACAAGCGACTCCGTAAACATCGAGATGGCGTCAATCTTCTATAAAATTTGAACTTAGCATAACAAGTAAAAATTTCGAAAGCGTTTTGGTGAGATTTCCACTGCCGTGGACACCCTTTTCGGTAGTTTACAGTTTAGTTGCCCGGGCCGCGTTAAACACCATTTTGGCCCGGTCCACCGTAATCACTCTGCCAAGGTAAGTAGTTCTCGCAGCCGACCGACCTGAACCCACGGAACTGACCCGGCCCGAACCCAAAACATGCAAGCGACTTGTAAGCCAAAACAAACGACAGCCATCCTGTTTGTATTAGTCCGCCGATTCCCTAGCAGACGAAACCCGTGGCCAAATAAACTGTAGGAACTCTGTTATTTATAAGAATCCCACCAATTCTCGATTTTATGCTAGACCTCTTTTATATTAATTTCTACCACCCATACGGACACAAAACCTACTGCTCATTACCTACCACACGTTCCCCTTGCCCAACTAATCTGGTAGGAGCTACATTTTTTTTATTTTTTGTACATTCTACGTATTTATTTCCAATTTTTGTATGATTCCTACCAATATCTATTTTATGAATCCTACCAATGCCTACTTTTATGCTAGCTCTCTTTATTCATTTATATCACTGGTTCCCTCACGAAAACTACTTGGACCTTAATCCCTCCGCCAAGATAACTAGTATCATGAAGGGACTTGCCTGACCCTGCCCGACCCTTCGCCCTTAGTCTGTTCCTGCGTCTCAGCTTGTTCAGTGCAACCATGTCTGCTTCCGCCGTTTCTTTCTCGTGTCCCGCACAAGTGGAATTCGCTGCTGCCGTTCCCGTCACTACGGAGGACATTGTGCTTTTGTGTTGCGATGAACGTTCCCTAATTATATATTTAATGAAGACCGGCCTACTTGGGGATTTCAGTGGCTTGTGCAAGCAGTGTAATGAAGGCACCGTCAGCCTTTTGAAACAAGGGGATAGCTTTCAATGGCGGTGCAACACAAGACACTGCCGCAAGAACACTTCAATTCGTCATGGATCCTTCTTCTCGGGCTCTTATCTCTCCTTCAAGAGCATATTAACAATTGCTGATACGGCTGGATCCACGAGGCTTCCCAGAAAATATATGCAGCTTAATTTGAGGATCGGGTCGCCGAACACAATCGTCGATTGGTACAATTTCTGCCGGGACGTTTGTGTAGATATTTTGGTGATGGACAATCGGAAAATTGGTGGGCCAGGTCACGTGGTAGAGATTGACGAGTCCAAGTTTGGTAAATGGAAATTTAACAAAGGCAGACGTGTCGATGGTTGTTGGGTTCTCGGCGGGATTGACCACCAAACAAAAGAAACATTTTTTCACGTTGTTCCAGACAGAACTACAGACACACTTCTTCCTATTTTAATTGATAACATACACCGAGTCAATTGTAATTTCGGATTGTTGGAAATCTTATCAAAATTTAAGTCAACATTTCAAATCACACCGTAACATTAATCACACATTGCATTTTGTAGATCCACATGATAAAAACATACACACAAACACGATAGAATCTACTTGGTGGGTTTTGAAACGAAATGTCTTACCTAGAAGTGGTACTGTTAAAAACTTGTATATAATTCGTATTTCTCTATGTAGTGTTAAAAAAACGTAATCTAACTGAAGTTGATTGTCCATATAAACCTTTTAGATTAATAACAAACGTGCATATCCTTTGACTAAAGTAGTCAACGGCCCAAAAGCCAAAATGAGGGGCAATGTCGCTGAAACCAAACAATCACGAGACGTCGGTGTACAAACGGATTTGTTAACTGAAAACACTTGAAGCCTTGTCCACAAAATTCTGGTTGTTCAGTTACCACGAAAAACAACCGTCCTGCCCAGAAAGAAAAAAAAAATAAAACCTGTACCCCAATGATTTGAATTATTCCGATTTTCTATATTAAGTTCTATATTTCTGGGGGGGGGGGTGGGGGGGGGGGGGGGGGGGACAGGCCAATCATTTTACGACGGGAAACGCAACATCTCCAAGGTAAGCTTATCAATGTAAATGCACTTTATGTTCATTTATTTGTGAAACAAAGCAGGTCATTGTATTTATCGCTAAGCGGAAGTCAGGGCTGCTCAACACAACCAAACATTCACGTTCGCTGGCAGTCCATGTGTTCGAACAAAGAACGTGGCCTTAACTTTAACCAATGTATTCTCGGAAATATTAAACTTAGTTTATATATCAGTAAGGAGTTATGGGTGCCAGTCATCCGTACGGACAAGTTTTTTTGGTTAGGTATCAAGAACTGTTAACATACTACACAGGGGGGGGGGGCCAGGTAAGTAGGAACCATGGCGGCTAAGGACAGCCCGCCTAAGGGCGCTAAGTTTGGTTAGGTTGGTTCCTTTGGTTTAGGTAGCGATCACTGTTAAACATACTATACTGTGGGGTCCTAGGGGGCAAAAGCCCTCCCCGCCAGGTAAGGGCACGCGGCCTAATTTTTGGTTAGGTTGGTTCGTTTGGTTACGATCACTTCAGTTGGCCAGTACCACATTTCATGCATGAACGTTCTATTAGGCTAATAGCCCATATGTTCAGTCTACAAATGTTGAGTAGGGGGACAGTTAGTAACCTAGGCCACACATCTCATGAACTGATTAACTAGTAGACGATAACCTTGGCCAAATAAACTGAGTAGGGTGGACAGTTTAGTTAGCCTAACCGAAAGCGGAAAGAATGTAGAGTAGGGGACAGTTTCAGTACCTAGGCTACTCATCTCATGAACCAACCAACTAGCAGGCATTAAACGTGGCCAACTACACTGAGTATGGGGAACAGTTTAGTTAGCCTAACATAACGGGGAACGAACGTAGAGGGATCTCCTACAGTTTAGTTAGCCACGGGTTTCGTCTGCTAGGGTTTTGTGGTTTTCCGTGTTCATTGTCGTCGTCTGTGTCTCCCCCACCCAAAAAACCCTGGTTTCCCAATAGGTCCCCCTTTACCGTTTTCTTTAACTTTTAACCAAAACTCGTGTGTTCTCCCCCCACCCAAAAACCCCGCTTCCCAAAAGGGTCCCCATTACCGTTTTTTTAGGTTTTTGGGTTACCTATCTAACAATACACGTTTTCAAAACTTGCGCCAAAACAAACCGCCACCATCTTGTTTGTATTACTCCGCCAATTCCCTAGCAGACGAAACCCTTGGGCAACTGAACTGTAGCCGCTCCCCCTTTTCACTACCCTCTGTTTAAATCTTAAAATTTGGCCTTAATTTCTAACTTTGGAGAAAATACTTACTTTGAAATGAGAGTAGAGGTCTTTAGCTCCGTTTCTCACCAACAACAAGTAGCGACTGATGCCCATCTCCGGTGTCAGGACACGTTATAATGTACTTATTTTGGGATTGTCCAAGCTGATCGTACATGGTCCACTCTGGACCCTACGGTTTTTTACCCTAGGTATGCCACAAAATAATATGTGGAACTTTTATGTATTTTTACTAGAGGTAGCTAGACCTATTTATTGTCCATTCGAAGCCATGTACTGAGTGGTACTCCCCTACCGGTAGCTACGCCCAAGCATGTAGTAGTACCTAGGTAGGCCATTTAGCAAGATAGGGTAGTACACTGATAGAACCGGGTAGCGGACACAACACTTCAATGTGGCCTGTTCTGTAGAACTTCCACAACTCATATTAAGTAATTAACCTGTACTAAATAAGTACTAAGTTAAGCTAGGTATCTTTCGGTGACGCCTAAGGAACCCCAGTTTCTGACTGGGAAAGGCCTAACTCGATGCACGCTCTGCTACGTTAACCAATACTGGGCTGTTTCTATTAATACGATGATAGCCTAATCCTAGTTAACCACGAAAATCATAGCTGATATTCAATAAATGAACACAAATAAATGAAACTTGTGGAAACATATTTTCTCACCATAACAAATATTCGAACCAACGGTTGGTTTGGTCTTGTGAATGACGTTGTCAACGCTTTGTTTACCTTTAGACGCTGGCCCTGGGATGCTCTGGCCCTCCCGGGGGTCCCGCGGGATGGGAGACCTGGGGCCCCTCCTTGCTGGGGGTTGCTCTTCCGCCTTCCATACACTATAGTACGCGGGTGTTCACATGTACGCTTATTTCATCAGGTATACAGCACAAAACTTCCCAATTCCAAAAATGAGTCTTTCAAAAATGCAAGACTATGATATGGTACAGTGTAAGAATTTCGAGGTCAACAAAAACTCTTTTGATATCTCAGTCATAAGAATAAAACCAGTGCTCGAAATTACGAGGCACAGGCAGCTTCTTCCCATTTAACGGGAGAATTTAGGGCGACCGTTCAAGGTTCCAGTGAAATCAAGGACGCATTTTGTTTTCGCTATTCCTGATATCGGACAGCAGCCACCACCGTGATATCGTGAGTTTCTCTATGTTAGGATAGAAGCGTCATGGGTGGTTTGCCTGTGCTTCTAAATTCTGATTACGCAACTACCACGTGATTCAAGTGCTGACCTTTCCATGTGTCATGTTTCCACAAATGATCAGGTTTCGGTTTTTTACACACACACAAAGAGCATTTACCATATCTTACCGATAAATCAAAATTATTGGATAAATGAACAACCCATTTATAACATGCAAAACGAAATTGAAAAAAAAATCGACACTAGCCGTCAAAACAAGAAAAAGAACTAGCGTTCACAACCATAAATAGAAATAAAAATGCATAACTTCCATCGGTTGAATTTTGAAGTTTGCACGTACGGGCCTTAAAGTCAAGAAAGACAAAAACGGGACTACAATAATTAAGGCAAATATGAACTAATTTCAAGAATATTAGTGCACTATGGGATGGCTTACGCGACACAGGAACGAGGATATGAATTATTATTCTCACAGGTGCTCGCTTATAATTTAGTGGGATGGACTTTTTCCTCCTTTTTCTTTTCTAAATAAACATGCTTATTGCTACTATTTTGGGAA
>NC_061108.1:40715751-40752398 GCF_015104395.2 Macrobrachium nipponense
AGTTGGATTTTTGTTTTTGTTTTGTAAGCATCCGTATAATTACATATACCAAAAACCACAACCACAATCACTACCTAACGGAAAGAATAGACATAAGATATAGAAAAAACTCACTATCATGGAAATAATTGTGATGAATATAGACATACACAAAATATTTCAACAAACAAGAACACAGAAAACATTATGCAAGTTGCATTGATTGTTATCAAAATAGAGCGTTAGGCATACCCAATACAAAATAAACAGTAACATGGTAACTCATACTGCTTGTTACGTTTATTATCCTTTATTCTAAACAATCACTCATCAGATGCCCAAAAGAAAAACAAATACATTCGGAGTGTTGCCATAATGTTTACACTTGGCAGGCACCTGCTCGACTTTTTTAGGTTTTGGGTTTGGGAGTTGCTGCTCTTTATTTCCCTTACTGAACAGTATATTATGTTGTTATTGTCAGGGGCGGCTCGTGGAAAGGCACTGTGGAACTGCAGCACCAATGTTTTCACTCAAAATTTTATTAATAACATAGAGTGTAATTTGGTTTTTCTTTCTTTAATAGTACTTGTGTAAGTGTTTACATAATAAAAATATGGAATGTTAGTCCATATATATAAAAGTCTAAAACTAAAGAGGTCAACCAGATTGCTTGCAGGAATGTGATCAGACTAGAGACGCTAAAGATGACGTATATACAATAAGTATGTAGGCTAAGTTGACATGCCGTCACCGGTGAGTCATTGCAATTGTTATAAACATTAGTCCAAGCTCCCTGCTTGAGGACAACTACCCGACCTAAATAAACTCAAACGGCCTACGTGATCTGTAGGCGTGTCTCATTCGATTGTGTGTTCGTATGAAACTATGTCATTTGTATGTATGTTCATATGTTCGAACTACTGTCTGTTCCTTCATAACTTGTAACAGAGATGTAGAACGAGCAGAACAGAGTTAGCGATCGTCATTAGAAGATCTGTACCTCTTTACCTAAGCTTTATCATGTAGAGGAATAGGATTAGCCATCATCATTGGCAGAAGCGATCAAGCTATCGTTATTAGAAGACTTGTACAATCATACCTGATCTTCACCATGTAAAACTTCAGAAGAATATATAATTTTTTATACTTAGTGTTTTCTACAAGAACCTCACCGAACCATGAGTTTAACACATCGTCGTAAAGATAATACCGACTTCGTAAGTGATCTACAAAACCCCAGACACTCCATTGAAGATGGAAGTGCAATACCAACCGACTTAGCGTATAGATTATCGCTAGTCTAACATTACCTCATAGGGCGCCTTATCATACAAGGCACAAGCCCTAATATTGGTGGCCAGCGTACCAGAAGAACTCTACAACGTCCTACGAAGAAAAAACCAGAATAATAAATCATGTATCATAAGAAGTCAACGACGACGGAAGCAGCAGATTCTTCAAGCAACATAGTATCATCGTTAGTGAGCGACTTCAGAAAACAATAAGAACTCTTCACGACGACGAAAGCAACAGATTCTTCAAGCAACTTAGTATCATGTTTAGTGAATAACTTCAAGAAACAAACGACGTGTCTTTTTCCTACGACAACGCAAGCTTCGTCTCTCATTAGAATCATTCAAGAAAACATCGTTAGTGAGCGTTTCCGGCACTGCAAGAAACAAACCGAACGCGTCTGCAGCATCGGATCTTTCAAGGGCTCGAATCATCGAAACAACGCGCACGGGGGAAACTGAAGCCAAACCAGGTCATCCGCTGAATAGAGAAGGAGGACCAAGGCCGTGTGCGTTATCGGAACACCGTGACTTCCCACAAAAGCAAGCTAAGTACAATTTTGATTCATTTGGAGTAACTTGAGTGTTTCCTTTGCAGGTCGAATTTCGTTATTCCTGTGGCTGAAGTTACGAGACATTCTTAATCTTACTTTTTTACAGAAATTATCAACATCATTGAGATTTCGCTACTGCGAGTTTTTATCTTTGAGTGTCTGTTTCCAGAAGTTCTACTGAAATATCATAATCATATACTATGTTAATTTTATCATTTTGGGTGATTATTAATCCCTTACGTAACAAATCATATTAAACAGTGAATATGCGTTTTACGCAGTGGACGTCTGTATTTATACAGATGCATGGATAGGGTCGTTAAGCACCGTAGTGATTATTAGAAAACACACAAAACACAAGTGGAACACCCGTACAAATCTATATAAATTAGAGGTAATACTATTTCGGGTCATGACAATAAATGCTCCTTTGCAAAGTCCCGATCGCAGTTTTAGCCTTGAGTTTTTTGAGTTATATATCTATGACCTCAATGACTCAACTTAACTTTAAAAATATGGCTGGATTGCAAGGAATAACATGTCTGTAAAAAAAACTTTCATCAGGCTAAATGCGCTGACCAGGATCCCTCACTATTTCAAATTTTAGCAAAGAATGAAGTACAAACAGTTAAATATTTGAATGCAGTAGTGATAACTTGTCTTATTAGTAATCGCTCGTTCCAGTTGCCTAATAGTTCGTCATTCATTGCTTTATACGTAACCAGCAACATAATGCTAAAAACACACATACGTTGCCGATGGTAATAAAGAGAAGGATCCTAATTATTACAAAAAGAAATAGAAACAGTAGCCCGTTCAGAATCAAACAAGCAAACTCGGTGACTGTGTCACCTAGTCAAGCGGTCAAGGTTAGTCAGATCTGCCGAAGTGTTCAAAGCATAGCAAATTCCACACAATAAGCGACTCTAGCAGAGTGGGGAAAAGCGATGTGGTTCATACATCCCAAATACCTTTTAAAATTAAAAAGGAATTTGTCCCTATGCATCACACGACAGTATCAAGTAATCAGAGCAGGTTCTAGTATTTTAATACATTAAGTTATAATAAATACTGGTGGATTAAGCCCAACTGTACGCGCCGTAAAAAATTAGAATATCTTGTTTTATTCCTTTTTTAGTAAACGTAATATCCTGTATTTACGGACTCACCGTCTGTTGTTCGAACTTCCCTAATGAGAAGTCCGGATAAGCGAGCGCTTACAGATACCTCTATAGTTATAAAAAACATTGATCTGTATCTAGTGTAATTGTAAGATCCATCTAGGGGTATACAAAATATTATCTTACATCCTGCAAAATAAGGCGTGTTTATCAAAGGAAAATCCTATAAACCTTCAAACATATTAAAATCCGTTTGAACAAAATGAGACAGTTAATCAAATAATAACTTATATAAAGGAACTATACATTTGTCTCATAAATCGTAACATTGTTCAAATGACCCAACGAATTCTCCCACAACCGCAGTCGCAATTTGCACGCAAAAATCTCGAGAAGCATGCACCCTCGAATGTCTTAGTGCGTGTAAAAAGACTTTGCTGGGAAATGAAATTTTAATCCTTCCCGACACTCTGAAATATAACGATTTCCGCGAACAAAGCCCTAAACGTATACATATCGTGGATACGGAAGTTATAAATATCGCATTTTTTTATCGTTGCTAATTTTTTAATCCCGCCCAACCACAGTCGTGGATGAATCTCTCTGATAATCTATCTAAAGTAATATCAGTAAAGTCATTCAAGCAGAGGTGATTCAGCAGAATTTTTTTTTTATTTTCTACCTGAATACCAGGAAGTTTCTCCACTGGCGAGTGATCTCTGGAAAAAAACGGATGTAATTTAACACAAAATACGGTCTAAGGACAAACATAAAGCTATATACGTACCTTCGTATAGACTCTCACTGCAATTTCAAAACATAGAGATAAATGACGAAGTTGAAAAATGTTAGTAATAGGAGCCATTAGGAAATCAAATAGCCCATATAATTTTCCCTCAAAAAACGTCATGCCATAAAAGATCGGACTTGGCGTATCTGCGTAGATTTCTGTCACTTAAACAAGGAAACGACTCCCGATAGTTTCCAGTGCCATGTACCGACGACATCTTATCTCTGTTAGGTTAGAATAAATTTTTTTCACCAACTTGGACTTACTTAAAGGCTTTTACCTGATACCATTACCTAAGTGATTGTACCTCATCATACCGTTTTCAGCACACTCAGGGGACATTATCAATTTTTACGTATGCCTCCGGCTTACGTGCACCCCAATTACAATATAGTGTTTGGAGATTTTTAGGGGATACCCTACATGCCTATATGGATGATCTTGTAATCTTTTCTAATACCTTAGAAGTACATTCACATAAAGTAGAGCTAGTGCTACAGAGACAAAGACAAATAATCTCAGAGTAAAATATCTAAATGTGAGTTTTTAAAAACCGAACATGTTTATCTAGGTTTTATGTGTCTGGTCAAGGTCTTAAAAGTAGTCCATGGTAAGGTGTCGGCTATTCATAACTTTACGGTACTTATTAACGTAAAAGGGGGATACAGCACTTTTGCGCTTCAGTGGGTATTACAATCGTATGTAAATATGTAACTCTTCAATCATGACAGCTCCTTTAACAGATCTTACGAAGAAGAGCGTAGATTGATTATGGTCTAAAAGCATCAACAGGCGTTCGATATCTTAAAAGCGGAATAATGCAGCTTACCTAACTTAAAAATCCCTGATTTAAATAAGGAATTTTTTTTTATTGCAACAGACGCCTCAGACCAAGGGGTAAGAGGGTACTACTTCAGTAATATGATAAACAGTTCTTCCCTATAGCTTTTTATTCATGTAAACTAAAGCCTCTGTAAGTAAATATACAGTAATAGGCAAGGAAGGGCTAGGTATCTTTAACTCACTAGTATATTTTAAGTTCATAATCTATGGCTATCCTGATAAAATCCTTACTGACCATGAGTCATTTACCAAGTTTTTTCAAAGGCTTTAATCACAGTCCAAAAGGAACTCGGTGACAAATGATCATTCAGGTCTTTGGAGCCAAGTTAAGATATCTACCTGGGAAAGCAATTATCATAGCTGACGCATTATCCCGCAAATCCCGCACCATACTGCAAAGAACCATTAATTAGACTAAATAATATAGAAACATCCGTGCCTATTGTTAAAACCGTATCTAAACAAGAAAATTCCTTAACCCAAGAGATCGCGAGCATTGAATATCTGGGTCGGAGCGCAGAACTGTTACAAACTGAACAAAGCAAGAGTCAACAGACATAACCCAAACAATAAACACTTCGAACGGAAAACAGAGTCAGCAGCAATAAACACCAAACAATAAACACTTCGAAACGGAAACAGGGTCAGTGGCTAGGCAAAAACAATAAACACTTCGAGCAGAAACCCTAAAGCAAAAGTATATTTAAAGTATGTGTATCAGAATAATGTAATCAAATGTAATATTATATGTAGGTCCGTGACGAGGAAAACCCGAAGAACACAGCAGATGACTAACGACCAGGTAGTAGTAATAATCTCTTTCATACCAATCGTCATAAACTGGTTGCATTCCGTCATCCAGGGTTCTCTACTATGTCACAGAAAGCCAAATCACTATTTTACTGGCCTACAATGCTTACAAATATAAAAGCACATAACTAATTGTAACACGTGTCATGAAAACAAGGGATACACTAAGACACCTGTCAGTTTAAGGGCCTATCCTGTGGCAAATCAATCCTTGAAAGAATATACGTAGAATTATTAACAGAATTACGAGTCTGACAGAGGGAATAAACACTTCTTAGTGTTAATAGTTCCTTGACACGTTATATAGAATTAATAGCACTAAAAACAAACACCACAATTGAGTGCGTTACGAATATTTATGAGTGCTAAATGAGTAAATATGGAATTCAACACATAATAATCTGTGACTCGGGTGGTGTAAATCAATAATAATCTCCTTAAAACGTTGTGTGAATTTTTCCTTTCCATTGAAGAAAACCCAATAATATATATAATCACCCAGAGTCAATCGGTTTGGTTAGAATAACCGGATAATAAATAGGAAGTGTCAATGTCTTACGAGTTACAACTCGTGATATTGGATCCGAACTGGATTATAGCGGTTCTCGCGGTTTTAAATACCTTATCATTTATATCTTGTATCTATAGAATTGATGCCGCAAGTAGCCTTATACAGTACGCCGCTAGAACACTTTTCCACATATTCAAGCCAACCATTAATTTATCAAATATATATAAAAAAAAGAAATATATAAATAAATAAATATAAAAAATAAAATAAATATGGATACAAGTGGAGTCAATATAATACACTCCGTAAGAAGTCGGAAGGGTACAAATTATAATAAAAAAGGAATCACGATAAAATCGATAAGCAAGACGTAACCATAGATAATTAAATATCCAAATATATATGCGTAAAGATTTGAACTCTAACTTAACGCTTTAGTAATGACAAATAAGCTTAAAGTTCAAACACATATCCAAAATCTACTGACATATTGTCTGTCCCGGTGATTTATATTCGTAGTCAATGAAAAAAAAAATTTAAAAAATAAATAAATAAAATAATAATAAATAAAATAAATAAAATAAAATAAAAGAGATTTTAAAGTCAGGAAGCCTAGAAGTGAAAATGTTATCTATGGAATAATCCTATATGAATCTTATACAGGGCTAATAATATATATAGAATTTGTATGGAAACCTTTTTTCATTAGTTTGAATAAGGAATATTTATTTAACATAATTACAATTATGCAGATTTCCAGCATGAAACTAATATATTGTTCAATTTTGGTATGTGTTTTTTTTTCAGACATTCTTCTCATGTGGGTCGAGTATTAAAAAACAAAAAAATTTATCCTAAAGTCGTATCTCTTACAGCAAGTAACGTAACTCTTAGCTGGCTGAGAGCAATCTCCTGCCAAGTGACGACGTCATCATTGCCGTATCAGCATTTGTTCCTTTTAACCTCAATAATCTGCTTACACAGGCTTCATCTGTGTGTCATCTCTGCTTGCAAAACAGATTGACTGGAGAAAGGAATGCTTAGCCCGAACTTCTCATGGGCAAGGCAGACGTTAGGTACAAGTGTCTATCGGTGTGTGCAATGCAACTTTAGCTAAGGAGTTGCAATCATTTTAAAATTAATAACAAAATAAGCAAATAGAATTTCTATAACATCAAAATGAATTAATTTTTTCTGAAACCTCATAGACATTTAGAAGTATCAAGATATGTATATATGAAATATTTACTTGCAACATTAGCCTATTACAATTCAAGAAAAACATTCATGGGAAAATGTCACATTTTCTTGGAAAACCCAAAGTTTATTTAGAAATTAGTTACATAGTGGGTTTTTTTCGTTGCATCTCCTACCTATTAATAAAGTTTTTTTAAAAATTTTTTTAAAAAAATTAACCTCAGAGGATGCGCACGAGAAAATTGAATATGAAACTTTTGTTAGGGCACATAGAATCATGATTAATATTCTGTGACTCTTATGCTGCCTGGCAATCTTACAAATAGCTCCATTTTCCACTTCTTGTCTAGTAACTTACTACAGTAATATCGAATTTTCTTTGAGATTCGTAATGATATCTATTTATATTATTTGGATATTTTACAAGTCATCATAGACTTGGATAGGTTCACTCATTGTTAATGCCATGGATAAAAAAGTTTGTACAGCGGACTCTTTGAATTCCAAAAATATCAGCGAATTCATGTGGTTAAGTCTGGTCTAAATGGCTCTCCCCCCCCCTCCCGTATTTGGATGTTGTCTGAATTTACTTTGCCCCCCCTTGTGACAAGTATAATTTAACTTGCAGGCTGATTAATGGAACCGGTTACAGTATCCTGCAGTACGAGAGTTTCACATCGCAACTTCAAAAAATCGTTCGTCGCAGCGGACGACTACAGTCAACGTAACAACCGCCTACAATGTGAAAGGAATTTCATGGACTTCTTCGACCGACACCGTATCTCGTCGTTAATCTCGTTTTAATGCGGAATGCTCCGGCGGCGTGTCGGATTCGACTACGAATGGGACATACTTCCGACAATTACGACCCGAAGGATATTCAACTCTACTTGCTGGCGAAGGACTCGTGCTGGGGATGTTTTTTTATTCATCGCGAACGTAATCGTGTAGCTTAGGATGCAGAGAATAAGTATGAGCGCAAAATGGAACGTTGGACCCGCCCAGGCAAATTTTGTCCCCTTGTTTTAACCATTGAAAAAAAGGCCGTTTCATTTGGCTAAAGGTGGTTGTCTGGAACTGTGTAATGGACGAAAAAGTTGTTCGAAAGCTAGTTAAATGTGAAGTAGTAACCTCGGTCATGTATCCATATATATAAATGATCATAAATAACAGAATCGAAATATATTTTTTTGCGTGTACGCACTAGGAATCTATATATAAATGATCATAGATAACAGAATCGAAAATATATTTTTGCGTGTACGCACTGGAAAATCTATATATAAATGATCATAAATAACAGAATCGAAATATATCTTTGCGTGTACGCAATAGGGAATCTATTTAAAGTGACATATATTAATCATAATTTTATGAATCCATATACATATGATAACAAATCAGGTAGCCTATAATCAATCTGTTACCTTTTTATCTTACCAATATCTGCAGTTATTTATGAGTTAGTATATGAATTAATGAATCAGATATATAACATTAGCGTAAAAATCAACGAATCAATCAGCATAAACATTATAATGTTATCAATTCATATATGAAATTTTTTATCAGTTAAAATATGATTTTTATCATGTTAAATCTTCATTCTATGCAATATCAGAGTACATTAGTATTTTCTGTAGCATAAGTATCTTAAAGAGATGAAGTGAAAAACTGTATCATTATATATCACGTGATCACTATTATTTACCAATATCATTGTTTTATATTTTATTACTTGAATCAATTCATGTACACCATGAATTTTTATTTAACTTATCTATATATCACATAGTGTCTGTATCACACTCCTATAAGTCAAATGCAAGTCAAGTTTGAGTAATATTCAGTGGTTGGTTTTTGGTAGCTGACCGAGCTAATGTAAGTGTTTACATAATAAAAATAGGAAGTAGTCCATATATATAAAAGTCTAAAACTAAAGAGGTCAACCAGATTGCTTGCAGGAATGTGATCAGACTAGAGACGCTAAAGATGACGTATACAATAAGTATGTAGGCTAAGTTGACATGCCGTCACCTGTAGTCATTCAATTGTTTATAAACATTAGTCCAAGCTCCCTGCTTGAGACAACTACCCCGACCTATAACTCAAACGGCCTACGTGATCTGTAGCGTGTCTCATTCGATTGTGTGTTCGTATGAAACTATGTCATTTGTATGTATGTTCATATGTTCGAACTACTGTCTGTTCCTTCATAACTTGTAACAGAGATGTAGAACGAGCAGAACAGAGTTAGCGATCGTCATTAGAAGATCTGTACCTCTTTACCTAAGCTTTATCATGTAGAGGAATAGGATTAGCCATCATCATTGGCAGAAGCGATCAAGCTATCGTTATTAGAAGACTTGTACAATCATACCTGATCTTCACCATGTAAAACTTCAGAAGAATATATAATTTTTTATACTTAGTGTTTTCTACAAGAACCTCACCGAACCATGAGTTTAAACACATCGTCGTAAAGATAATACCGACTTCGTAAGTGATCTACAAAACCCCAGACACTCCATTGAAGATGGAGTGCAATACCAACCGACTTAGCGTATAGATTATCGCTAGTCTAACATTACCTCATAGGGCGCCTTATCATACAAGGCACAAGCCCTAATACTTGTACATGATATCTAATACTATGATGAATCATTCACAATGTCAGTGGTCATCTTTATTCATCGCGCTTGTGAAGAAATTACAGAAATGCTGGTATGGAAACTGTGTACTTCACAGCTCCAGTGACTATGGTGTTTAGTGGTTTTTACACATGCACAGTCTGAGGGGACAGAAGAGGCGGGGCCCACAGTGGAGAAAAGCACTGCCGCTCACCAAGTTCTGTGCTTATGTTTTGTAAAAGTGTGTGACCATAAATCAGGAAAGGCTCAACGCACTTGCAATTATTTCATTTGAGAAAAATTTCTTTACCAGTCATTCAGAAATCAAGGGGAAAGGTATTAACCTTTTTGCCCAAAATAAAACAAGAAGAATGGATTTCATCTTTAAATGAGTGGATCATGCTGGACTGGAACAATTTATACTAACAAAAATAAATTTTGTTCAGGTATTTTTTTTGTTGTATGTATCTCTTTGCACAATATCAAGACAATGACTAAAAATTTTCTGAAGCAGCATCCTACTAATGTAACTCACAAACTGCCACTGGATATTGTACTTGTGTATGTGTATGTTGCTGTTACATATGTTTCTCTTATTGTGCATGTTTCTAATACCATATTAACCCTTAAACGCCGACTGGACGTATTTTACGTCGACATTTTTTGTCTCTCGGGTGCCGACTGGACGTATTTTACGTCGACATACAAAAGTTTTTTTAAAAATTTGCGGAAAAATACTAATAGGCCTACCAGCCGAATACTCTTGAATCACGCGCCTTGGGGGATGCTGGGAGTTCACGGATCAAGGTGTTGTTTTGTTTACAATCGTTACGCAGGCGCGCAAGCGCGAATTTCTTTCTTGCCGCACTAAAAAGTATCTGTGACACATCTCGGAAATTATTTCGTCACTTTGACATAATTTTTTTACCATTTTAAATTAGCCGTTACATGGACTATTATATATGAAAATGTGCGCATTTTTATGTAAGAATACAACAAAAAAATACTCATGATTGTAGCTTTATCAGTTTTGAGATATTTTCATATAAATAACGATAAGTGCCAAAATTTCAACCTTCAGTCAACTTTGACTCTACCGAAATGGTCGAAAAACGCAATTGTAAGCTAAAAATGATATTGTTAGAATACAATAAAGTTTTGTACATACTTACCCGGCAGATATATACTTAGCTTATGTCTCTGACGTCCGACAGAAATTCGAATTTCGCGGCACACGCTGCAGGTAGGTCAGGTGATCTACCCCCCTGCCGCTGGGTGGCAGGAATAGGAACCGTTCCCGTTCTAGAACCAGATTTTCTCTTCCACCTGTCTCCTGAGGGAGGCTGGGTGGGCATTCATCGTATATATCTGCCGGGTAAGTATGTACAAAACTTTATTGTATTCTAACAATATCATTTTTGTACATGCAACTTCCCCGGCAGATATATACTTAGCTGATTGACACCCTTGGTGGTGGGTAAGAGACAACTATTTACTGAATAGAACAGGTAAAACAACATACGTTGTAGGTAATAAATAAATAAAACCGGTGGTTCCTACTTGTTCAGGCGGAAGATTCCATGGCTAATGCCTAGGAATCTGCTTCGCCTCAAGAGCCTCAGCGAGGATGTGACCTATGGCTAAGAGTTCTTGTGGGTCTGTCGATGGGGTCTTATCCATTTACTCGACAGAGCCTCTTACATGACAATATGCCTATGTCTAGTGGCATAATTAAGGAGCACAACACCGATCCCGATCACCTGATCCTAACACGAGGGTTAGTGCTTAAGTTGAAAAGAGTTATTCCCCAAACTCCTTTCAAACAACCCAAAGAAAAAACACGACGTTAACTAAAAATTTAACTCACTAGTTAAGGATCAGTATCGGCTCCCTATCCCAGCAATGTATCCGCAGACACGTATCAACCAAGAGAGAAGGATCTCTCGTAGGTTATCTTGACATCCTTCGGATATGGGAAGTCAACACAGAGTTGCATCTCCTGTATGTGACAGCTAATATGTCCTTATGACATATTGTTAAGGAAAGAACAAGAATACAGAAAAGCTCGCACTTCATGTGCTTTTAATTCTCAGCTGTTGCAGGAATCATCAATGCACTTGTCAGTGCTTAGGAGATCACATTGTCTCAAAGAAGGCCAGGGCATTCTTTGATATAGATCTCTTTTCTGGGTGAAGCCTGGAGCCTGGCTAGAGCTCGCGCCTGGCGGAGCCTTGCGCCTGAATGGCGCCTAGAGCCTGGCTGGCGCCTCGCGCCTGGCTGGCGCCTGATTGGCTCCTCCCTCCTGGCTAGCGCCTCGCGCCTGGCTGGAGCCTTGCGTCTGGCTGGCGCCTTGCGCCTGGAGCTTGGCAGAAGACTTCATGATTACTGTCTATGAGTCTGCATGCCTCAAGAGTTTCAGCGAGGTAGGGACCTATGACTGACAAACCCTTCTGGATCATGTCAATGGGGGCTAGCCCGTTACACGACAGAGCCTTCTCGGATCGTGCCAATGGGGGCTGACCCACTTACATGGCAGAGCCTTACCTGTATCATATCAATGGGGACTAGCCCTCTTACATGACAGAGCTTTAGGTTTCTCTTTACTGGAAGGAGCCTTGCGCCTGGATGGATCCTCAATCCTGACTGGAGCCCTAGCCTTGAAGGAGCCTGCTGGCACCTGGATGGCGCCTGCTGGCTTCTAGAGCCTGGCTGGCTTCTAGAGCCTGGCCTGGCTCCTAGAGCCTGGCTGGCTCCTAGAGCCTGGCTGGCTCCTAGAGCCTGGCTGGCTCCTAGAGCCTGGCTGGCTCCTAGAGCCTGGCTGGCGCCTCGCGCCTGGCTTGGCTCCTCCCACACTTGCTGGAGCTTCGAGCTTGGAAGAGTCTCTAGGCTGTCTGGCGATGTCCACATCGGACACTCTTATATCTGTCCGATTTGTTCGCCTCTGGCGCATTTGCACCAGGTTGGAGGCCCGCTCCTTCTCAGTATCCGGCCATGACAGAGTTCCTTGGAACTGTCCGCCTCTGGCGTTTTTCGCCTGTATTGGCATTTGGCGCTTGGCTGGCGCTACATTGTCCGAGAGTCCTGAACAACACATAGTTTATCAGGAGACTGGAGAAGGGTGGAAGAAATTCTTCCCCTTTGAGCTTTGGGCCCCTGGCAAGGGGAGGTGATTTTAGTCAGCTATACCCAGTAGACGACAGGATATCTAACAATACGAGAGAGAAGAGTCTTCTCGAGGAGGATCCTTCGTGAACACTTCTTTTTGCTAACGAGATCTCTTCTTACATGTGAATATGAGGTTCCTCGTTGCAGAATCTTCCCTATCCTTGCCCGAAGGAAGGGAAGGAGTCTGGGAGTCGAAGGAGACTCTGAGCTGAAATTGGGCGGAACCCTGATTTTTCTAGCTCTTATTGTATTCTTCGAATACCTTCTGGAAGCATTTGAGCCCTCATCGCACCCTGAAAACTCGTAGGCAAACGTTTAAAACCATCTCTTCTTCTGTAGATGAAAATGTAAGTACCCTGCCTAGGGCAACTAAACTTCTATCTGAAAGCGTTGCGTCAGGAATAGAGGGATTTAGTTCTTTTTGCCAGACATACTATGCTGGCAAGAACCCATTGCCGAGTCTCCATTGAATCTGATGCGAGATTCCAATGCACAAAAAATTCACTTGTCTTCTTGGTCGTTTAGGGCTAAGAGAAACAAAGAATTCCTTCATTAAAACTTCCTCAAAGAAGTTTGATGAGGAGCAGTTCCATTTTGTCGGAACACGGAATCTGTGGCCACAAAAAAAAAAATTATTCCATTCGAAGTACATGATATCCTACTCTTGCGTATTGCGGTATCGTATAGATCGAAGATCTTAATCCTCTGTTATCCTCTAATTCCCCTTGTAGAGACAGAGTATAGCCTTTTACTGCGTTCTTGATAGCAGATATATACATAGGTGATTCTTCCCTCTGAAAGTGAGAAAAAACCTCGCTATGTGGTTTTCACAGAGGTTATCGGAAGAGGACAGTTTCCTCATTCCATCTAGCACGATCTGCAGCAATTCTATGTCTTAGCCATGACTATTGTCATTTACCTTGAAAAATCCTCTCATTCATGTCCACTTCTGGTCAGTCTGCACGTGGAAAGACTCGGAGTGGAGAGGTTTTTCAGGTCTATTTATAATAGATTCTGATAGAATATCCAGATACCCTTGGAAAAGCCTTACGAAACATGCTGTGATAAGAACGTGACTTCTGTGAATCCAACCTCTCTAAGGCCAAAATGAGGCATTTCATCCTCTCTTCCTTGACGCCCATTTATCTTATATCTGTTAAGAATTTATAACTAAGGGGAAAAAAGACTAAAGTTTTTTTATTCCCCTTCTTTAAATTAAGATGTCGTATATTGCTACCTCTCTTGGTTCGAAGAAAGGAAGCAGTCTATAGGAAGCCTGTTCGTCTTCTACCTTGCGAAGAGATCTATGAAGACTTTCCGCAGGTTCTCAAAACTCTTTTCAATAAATGTTAGACATACGTTAACAGTTATTATCTTCGATCGAGAAGGTTTCTCACGACATGCAAAACTCTTGCATCGAACCTTTAAGGATCGTTACGTTCCGTGTCTGTTCCCAAATAGGTTCTCTTTTGTTAACGCGAACAGGGCGAAAAAAGAGATTCTCGATGCTCTTTGCGATATGAAGAGAGTCGTGGAATTGGCCTAAGTGATTAAAAAAAAATCATTTCATCATTCCTTGTAAGCGACCCCCTTTCCGATTAAATGGGTAACGAAATCAGGAACGAATCTTGCCGTTACCCGAGCCTCCGAGAGGCTACTGGTTTGTTTGTTGTTTGTATGGTGTTTTTACGTGACTTCCGAACCACGTCGAGAGTGAACTTCTATCACAGAAATCCACATCTCTCACTCCTCAATGGAATGGTTTAGATCGAAACCGCGACGACCACCGAGGTGAGAAGCAAACACCAAACCAACCACTACTGGACTCTTAGGTTAATAACTCGCTAAAACGAGAAAATACTCTTGGATGGTACTTCTGGCGCATTGCGCCAGGCTGGCGCTTCTGGCGCAATTTGCGCCAGGCTGGCGCTTCTGACGCTTTGCGCCAGGCTGGCGCTTCCTTCTAGTCTTTTAAGGAGGTTATGTGCCAGAACATCTGTGCCCTTATGGTACCCGACATCCTTCACGTGTTAATTCCGTTCTTAGTAGGAAAAAACTTTTATATACGTAGTATAGTCCATTCAGGGAAACAACTTCTGCCACTAAGAGAATGTTTCCATCCGACTCACCCATCTTCTCTTGAGCAATATCCGATTCTAAAAAGGTTGTGTGTTTCGTTTCTCGAAAGGATGAGAGAATTACATATTCGTGCTCTGCCGTATTAGACTCCTTTATAATACTGTCACATTGTGGTAAACAGCATTATCTAGGAAACCTTTGTAAGGATACTAGGAATTCTGTAGTTAACCTCGGTATGCGCATAAGACTTGACCATACCGTAGTCTTAAAGTGAATTCTCTTCTACTACATTCATCTTCTCACTAAGCATGTACTCTAATAAGCCATGCTTTCGTAAGCATGAGAGCATCATATAATATAGAGTTCCGCTGCGTTAGAATCCTTTAATAATGTGTTACCTACGGTAAACAGCATTGAAAGGTTGTAATATCTTTCTTATTGAAAGCTTCTGAAAGCTTAGAAAAGGCAGACAATATTTTATTTATGTTTGCTTAACTATCCCCTCAATCGAGGCTAAAACCGCGATTGTAGGGGAGAGACACGGTTAGTATTCCATCCCGCAGGAGAGAGACATGTAACCAACCACTCAGACCGACACCTACATGTTACTGCGTTTGGTCTCTAAGGCTCGATAGCAGTCTCCGTTAGCCGTCTGGCCTTACTCTTCCAGAGTTGCAGCTACTCCATTAAATAAAGGAATCTTATAAAATTATTATCGAACTTCAGGAAGTTCTTATTAATGCATATTTAAGCGAAACAAGACTTCGATAAATCTACAAGCTAAGTAGGTGTTGTCTTAACAATCCCTTTAAGCGTAGTCCTTCCTAGGAAATTCCTGGAAGGATACTGATAATTGAGTTGCTCTACAAAGAAGTACTACGGTATGTGTTGATTTGCCGTATCGTATTCTCAGCAGCAGATACTCTACTACCTTCTTTCCCTGCCGAGGCAGATAAAGGAAAAATTTTTACTGTCTTCGTTCTTTTCGTTAATAGAATGATAGAAAGAGTATATATATCTCCTTAAGGAAGGAAGTTAATCCAGGAACTCTAAATCTTCGTGATTTCCTCATAAATCGCGGAAGAGACAGAATTCCTGTTCGTCTGTAGGGTTTACGGAAGGAAGTAGATATTTCCAATCCGCCATCATACCAAACGTCGATGAGATTCTTATAAGAAAAACTCCCAAAGCGCTTGCCTCTTCATAACGAGGGAAGAGCATGAATGAAGGAGTGTGTCCCGCATTACTCAAAGAGGAGCCTCGCGCACTGACCTCTCTCTCTTAAGAAGATTTGGAATATTCTGGCGCCTGGCTCCTTGCGCCTAGCGCCTGGATAGTTCCGCGCGCGCTGGAATGTTCCGCACGCTAGAAAGGAGACTCGCTCCTGGAACGTTCGCTTGTGTGGAAGGTCTCGTGCGCCCTGATAGTTCCGAGCGCCTACTAGACCCCTTTTAGAAAGAGCCTCTTGCCCGGAAACGTTCAATGGAAGGATCGTTCTGATTGCCACTGTACTATAAGGCTCCTTGCTCTAGCCGTCGTTTGTCTGTTGCAATTTGCGCCAGGCTGGCGCTTCGTCTCTTTGAAGGCGCCTTGCGCCAAGAAAAATTTTCTAGAACGCGGCTCGCGCTCAGTTGCTAGAACGCGGCTCGTTTGGTTGTAGGAACGCGGCTCGCGCTAGTCTGTTTTTCTGGAACGCGGCTCGCTGCTGGCTGTTGGAACGTGGCTCACGCTAGCTTGCTGGAACGCGGCTTCCTAAGTTTCCTGGCTGGCTCTTGTCAGTGTCTCTTAGTTTTTCAGAGAACGCGCTAGATCATCAGAACATATACATTCTTCGTCTTTTCGGATGTAAGATGAAGAGACGCACTTTTTTAAGGATGCCTTTTCAATGGCTATCCTTGGCAGTCTGGGACGCTCTACAGAACCTGCCGAGGGGACGCTGGACCGTGGGGATTCTCTGAAACCCCCTACGGCTTTCGACATTCCTTCTCCCCTGGGCTTGGAGCTTGAAAGAGGTCTAGGCCTGGGAGCGAGACAGAGCCGATCAGACGCACCTCCACTGCAATGGGGAACACTAGTAATCACTTCTTACCTTTCAAATAGCTCGCATTTTGAGCCACAATCCTTGTCTTCAAATTGCAATTATGAATTGAAGTTCTGCGAAGTAAGAAGGTGAAAGAGGATGCAACACTACTAGTACTGTTAATACTCTAATTGCTCGTTAGTACGAGTTTCTAAAAAACAAAACTTTTAAAAGAAACGTATCTAGTTACATGCTTTACTGACTCCCTAAAGTAGGAAGTCAGTATATTTCCTCAATCAATTCTAACATTATTACACATATTAATGAATAAATATTAATTTATTTTCCTTTCTTGCAAACTATGTGAGTGTCTACCGAAAATTTCGGTAGTTACACGTCATATATTCTTCGAAATTTCGAAGCCAAATTCATTAAAAAGTTAATAAAAGCGTATGCCGAACCAAAGACCCAGTACTTCCCTGCAAAAGACAGCCCAGAAGATCGATGGCGATTGAAAAAACGAAAATCAAGTCAGGACGGTAGCAACAACATATGTTGACACTACCGCGACAGAGAAAATCTGGTTCTAGAACGGGAACGGTTCCTATTCCTGCCACCCAGCAGGCAGGGGGTAGATCACCTGACCTACCTGCAGCGTGTGCCGCGAAATTCGAATTTCTGTCGGACGTCAGAGACATAAGCTAAGTATATATCTGCCCGGGGAAGTTGCATGTACAAAACGCTTATATTTTAGTAATATTCAATCATTTGAACTTAATTTTTGCAACTAATTGGAAGTCTCTAGCACAATATTTCGATTTATGGTGAATTTATGAAAAAACTTTTTCTTGCGTCCGCGCGGTAACTTCCGAAAATAATCATACATGCGATTGTGGTAATGTTTGCACCATTTTAAATTAGCCGTTACATAAAGTTTTTATATATGAAAATGTGCGCAATTTCATGCACAATACAACTAAAAACAACCCATGGTTGTAGCTTTTATCAATTTTGAAATATTTTCATATAAAAAATGATGTGACAAATTTTCAACCTTCGGTCAATTTTGACTCTACCGAAATGGTCGAAAAACGCAATTGTAAGCTAAACGCTTATATTCTAGTAATATTCAAGCATTTACCTTCATTTTGCAAACTAATTGGAAGTCTCTAGACAATATTTCGATTTATGGTGAATTTATGAAAAAAATAACATTTTCTTTACGTCCGCGCGGTAACTCTTCCGAAAAAATCATATGTGCGATTGTGGTAATGTTTGCACCATTTTAAATTAGCCATTACATAACGTTTATATATGAAAATGTGCGCAATTTCATGTATTAATACAAACAATAAATAGTTGAAGGGTGTAGCTTTTCTCATTTTCGAAATATTTTGATATAAATCACGATAAATAGAAAAAAAACCACGTTCGGTCAAATTTGACTCTACCGAAATGTCGAAAAACGCAATTGTAAGATAAAACTCTTACAGTCTAGTAATATTCAGTCATTTATCTTCATCGTGAAACAAATTCGAAGTCTCTAGCACAATATTTAAATTTATGGTGAATTTTAAAAAAAAACTTTCCTTCCCTCCGCGCGCTGCAGAATTCTCCGCCACAAATCTCCGAAATGCGTAAGTCCCATTCTCGGAATATTTGCTCCGTTTCATATTAGGCATTTCATAGAGTTTTATATATGAAAATGTGCTCAATTTCATGTAGAATAAAACGAAAAAATATTTGAAAGTTGTAGCTTTTCTTATTCCGAAATAATTGCATATAAAAAAAAATATATTATAAAAAAAATTCGACATTCGGTCAACTTTAACTCGTCATATATGGTCGAAAAACTGCATTTGTAAGCCTAATATTCTTACAGTATAGTAATATTCAATCATTTGTCTTCATTTTGAAAGAAATTGGAAGTCTCTAGGACAATATTAGATTTATGGTGAATTTTGAAAAAAATATGTTTACGTCTGCGCGTTACGAATTCATGCATTATTTTGTGATAATATTTTCTCTGTGTTGCTTTTATTGTTTTACAATTTGTTATATACCAAAATGATCGCAATTTAAAGTACATTACAACGAAAAAAAAACAAAAAAGTAACTTGTTACCTTCAAACCGTTTTGCGCACAGCGCGATTTGAATACAATTATATATGAAATTTCGTTTGCGCTATCATATATCGCATTATTTATATATGATAATGACAAATTTTTTTCATTCTGATGGTGCATACTAAACTTCAGGCAATGAATTTAAAAAAAAAGGAGCCAAAAATGAACTCTTAATCTTCAAAAACTAAGCGCGCTATGATTTTTTGAAAAAAATATTTTTTCCGCTCCCGCTCTCACTCTGAAACGTCTCCGGCACACGGAGACATTTTTTTTTTTTACCGCTTCGGCGTTTAAGGGTTAATATAAAACAAGTTTGACTGAAAAGAACTACATTTCACTATATTTTTGTTTGCAAAAAAGTTAAATTTGGTCTATGAGGAATTTTTTCTATTTCAGTATAATAATTCTTCTTCGGCTGTGGGGCCTTAGAAGTTGAAGGGGAAGCGGCGGCAGGCGACGACGACGAAGAAGACGAAGAAGACGAAGACGACACCTTCCTCCTCTTCTTCTTCCTCTTCGTCAGCTTCCTCAGCACACCTTCAGGTCTCCATTCAGGGCGGAGCCGGGGCAGTTGCCGAAGCAACAGGACCCGACTGCACCTGTCCAGAAGGACCTGGGGTGGGAGCAGCAACACCACGGGCAGGAACAATGACGGCAGGAACTGGTACCAAGGCTGGAGCGGCAGCATACTCAGGAACAGGAGGCGGGGCAGGAACCGGCAGCATCCTCTGCACAGGAGGCAGGTCTAGAGGAGAGCTCTTGGGACACCGGAAGTCCAGGGCTGCAGCAGGAGCGGCAAACCCAAGTGGCGGTGTAGCAGCGGGCATCGAAACCTCCGGCAGCGGTGCCTGCACAGCAGCTGTCGGGGTCACCGTGGCTACGTGCTGAGTGCATACCAGGTAAGTTGGCGGAGCAGCGTAGACCCGGCATGGACACCGTCGTGGTAGTCGTGGTGGTCGGCCATGCGTTACCGGCATGGACCCCTCTTGCCAGGTGACTCAGCAGCCCTGGACCGTCGGTTTTTGTCCCTTTGCAGCCCCAGCAAGTCCCACCGGCCCTTCCGAGATCATCCCCCATGGTCAGGCAAGTCTGAGGAAGGAAAAGTCGGGTAGATTAGTGGGGGGGAGGGGGTCTCCCTGTCTGGAGAGGGGGGGGGGGTGGGGGGGGGGGGGAGACACTTCCCAGCCTGAGTGACAGGAGGATCCCAAGTACAACTGGATGTCGGGGTATCTCGCCCCCTCCTCTACGCTCGACTGATCGAGAGAGGAGAGGGAGCGAGAAACCTCCCCCGAAGGGAAAGGAGCCATACGAGGAAGCTGAGATGGAGGGAGAAAAGAGGAAGACATGTCCGTGATCAAGGGCGTAGCCGGAGAATCCTCCGACGACTCCTTGGCCGGCTTTCGCGGCTTCTTCCTCCCCCCATAGCGCTCCCACTGCTCTCCAACCAAAAAATACAAGTATCACATGTCTCGGTGCGAGAGCATTCTCGCCCTCTACACCGAGTACAAAAATCATGAGGATCAACCTCTACAGAAGAGCGGAAGGCCCCACACTTACGGCCCCCAACACCGGGGCACAATCTGCAGTTGATGGGGGGGGCAAGGGGGTTTCTCCGGCTCATGTTGTTCCATTTACATAACAAAATGAAAACAAAAAAAGATACGTACTTACTTTTATACTTGCAAATACACACAAGTAAAAGAAAAAGCGAAAAAGTCTTCACGCAGTGAAGCAAACCAAGCATACGACAGAAGCGGGCAGAGAGTCGAAGAGCAGCACGTCCATCCACTAGCGCGGCCAAAAGCAAAGTGACTCCTCGCCTCGCAGTCGAGCTTACCGCTAACTGCCGGACAAGTAGTTAACTACCGAACCCCCTTTTTCGAAGCTTATGACTGGTTCAGCTGCCGCTATGTTACCTTCCTATTGTTAAAGAACCGAGGGTTTGTATTACGCATCGGAACAAATGCTGCTATTTCTGTTAAAAATGTATTAGTAGTAGAGATTTTATTGCTTCTGTACTAAGTGAGGAAAATCGACCACTTATGCTGATAGATGTCTGCAGAAGATTGACGTTGGTATCTCACCCTAGAGTCTGCAACTGCCTTTGAAAACCCTTTAGCTCTGAGCAATTTCTTGATAGTTTGAAGGCAGTCAGAGCTAGATCTGACAGACCGTGATGATACCACTTGAGGTACAGCTGTCTGAGAAGACTGGTTCTTTGAGGGAGCAGTCTCAGAGTTGCTGAGGAGTTCTACAAGTTCTGGGAACCACTCTCTTAGTGGTCAGAAGGGAGCTATCAGTATCATCGACGTGTTCTGGTGGGGACTTGAATTTGTTCAGGACGTTTCTCACCATCCTGAACAGCAGGAAGGCGTACAGATGTTTGTTTGACCAATCCTGTAGCATGGCATCCACTGCCCATGCTAGAGGATCCAGCACTGGGGAGCAGAACAGAGGAAGACAGCAATTTTTGGAGAAGTCACAAAAAGATCTATTATGGGAGTCCCCCATAACCTCCAAAGTTCTTGATATACCGACTGATTCAGTATCCACTCCATTGGAATCACTCGTAGTCCATCCCGCAAGACCGCAAAATTTTGATTTGATTGACAATCCCCTCCCCCCTCCTTAATAATTCACTTTCTTGGTACCAAAATGTTGGAAAATATGTCTACTTTCATTTCTGCTTCCTTCCAGGTCAGCATTTACCTGGAAACATGCCTAAATTTATGTTTTCTAACTCCACCCCCTAGAAGCTTTTTGTTGAAGAAATTTCCAACCTTTCCACTTTATAACTTACATGAAATGCAATATCATATGAAATCATGCTTCATTTTCACTCATTTTATAATATACCAACACAATACAATAGGAAGGCTATCATATATTGCAATTAGCACTGTTAAGGATAATAGATTGCAATGATTGCTAGTGATAAAAGAACACTGCCATATCACAACAAATTAATATTTTCACTCATATAAAACCATGACTCTATTAACATTAGAGATAATTATGTTAGTAATAGTTGGTAATAAACAAGTAACCAAATTGACATCAATCTCTGTTTTTAGTATTAACAAGCCATTTACAGTGGAGTCTGAATCATCATCAAAATCATCATCATCATTCTCGTTGTCCACTTGTGATAGTTGTGTTCTGTTTACACAGTTCCTACATTAACATGCATCAGTGCATGCAAGACCTGCTCCCTTGCAAGAGAAACAATGTTTTGTTTAGCAAGGAGATTGACAAGATGCTGCCTTACATCCACAGCTTGAATGCTCCATTATGACACTGGGGGAAGGTGTTTGTCCAATAAATGGATAGTGAATCATCAGTCAGTCCAGCCATGACCACAAACTGGGGATGTTAGGATGTTTCTAAAGCACATTTCCAGACTGCTGTTTGGTAATTTGCTCTTTCAGTGTGTTATTTGAAAGTGTTGTTTTAGTGTATTTTGTGTTGGTGGAAGTTGGTGTGATTGGTGGCTTCTAACAAAGAACAAAATGTACCTCGCATCATTGATATTTTGTGATGAGTCAACACCATGGAGCTGAGTTTTAAATTGCTCACACAGCTTTTGTAGTTCTTAACCCAAACTCTGCATCGCAAGTTATGAAACTTTGTCGCTCTGTGTAAGATCCAGTCTGCCTTCTTGCCTTTGCCATGAAATGCACTAGTGGAATCTGTGCCCGTGAAGGCATGCAGGCCAACTATTGCTTTGCACATGTCTTCCCCCAACTGCCTTGCTAAGCTGTTGATGTCAACCATCTATGAGCATTGTTCTGAGTATGCTACAAGATGCAATTGAGCATGTAATTTATCATAATGATGAAGAGCAATAACTTCTACATCAATATCTGGACTTCTCAGTATGATGATATCATAGCCATTTTTTTCAGTCTACGGCAGCTGTTGTCCACTGTTATAAGGAGTGCCTTGATACCCAGGAGTTGGTTATACAGTGGGCCCCCAGTATTCGCGTTCTCCGGATTCACGGATTTCTTTCGGGAACGTTTCCCCGCATTATTCGCGGAAAATTCGCGCATTCGTGGTGCATTCGTGGTATTTTTCTATGAGAAATATCCACAAATTCCTTTTTTTTTTTTTTTACCAATTTCATCATAAAATGCATTTTGTGATAAAACTATTTAAAAAAAACCATATTTTTAGTGGTTTTTCTTGAGTTTTAACTAACAAAATAGGCTGCTTTTAGCGTTTTTAGGGGTAGGGGCTTACACCATTCGCGGGGGGGAGGGGGGGGGGGGAGGGGGGGGGGGGTGTCTGGTACACATCCCCCGCGAATATGAGGAGACCACTGTATTCTGGTTGCACCCATTAACTGTCAATGAATCGTATCAACTCTGTCTTGTTGTGATCAACAGCAAGAAACTTTTGCCACTGCTTTGGACATTTCTGACTCGGTTTGGTTATCTTCATTTGAAGTGCACCACTTGAAGACTGGCTACTTCTCTCCAGGCTTTTGATGGAAACAGACCTAAACCTTCTGCCTGTCTGAGAAGGAGTTTCAGGACTTTCACAGCCAGGTCTCTGAAGGTATCTGGAATTTGTTTTAGTGTGTCCAGAAGAGCCATTCCATCCATGATGAAGACACTCCCTTAAATGTTCCTAGGTATACATTTACAGTGTCTGATTCTAGGAGATGGCCAAGCTTTGCTTTCTGAGTTTTGCAGAGACCACCATCTTGAGTGGTGTCATTGCCATTAAGTGTCTGCTCATTCAGATGATTGTTATCCCAACAGAACATTGTGAAAATGTTCCATGAGATATTACTGGGTACTGAAATTACTTGCTGTTGCTTATCTAACTGCTTCATACCCATTGTGGTCTCTAACTCTAGTAACTCGGAGTATGATACAGTATGTCCAAATCTGTTTAGAGTTGTTAGCACTTGTGAACTTCCAGTCAGATTTTTCGGTCATAGCTGGTGACACATGTTTGGCTGTTTTTACTCTTCCTTTTGATACATTGTACACCAGGTCCTGTCCAACTGACATCACCCTTCTGTACAGATTAGGTTTTGCTGACTTAATATCTGCATTGCCTTCAGTAATAAATTCTGTTGCAAGACATTATCCAGGTTAAAAGCTTCACAACATCTTCTGGTACCTGGCAATCTGGTTCTCTAACATGCTAAACTTTTTTTTGCTGATGTCTGAAATATATGGCTGAATGGTAGAGATCAAACTGCTGCAAGAGATAATTCTCCCTGACTTCATCATCATCATCGTCAAGAGCTGCTGTGGTTATGTCAACTGCAATAATCATTGCAGATTCAACAATCTGACACTTGGGAATGGCAGAGGAGAAAACTACTTCAGATTCCTATCGTTTTCTAGAGTGTCAAAACTATATTCTCTTGCCAAATGTTTTCAGCAAATGGTCTTCAGTTTCTGCGGCTTGTAGTTTGTACTGTTTTCCCTTGTTGTGCAAGATGTAACCTTTGAAGCAGTCCAAGTATGCTCATTTTTAAAGACTTGTGGCTTGCTAATATTTCTTTCTGCACTTCACTGATTATATGAACTATGCACATTCATAGGGATCATTTGCTTTGTCTTTCTAAGGCTGTTTCTGTAATGGGATCTCTTCCATGAAGTTCATGCACAATGCATTCATCATTTAGAATTTCTGCATTTTTAACTAACTTCTGCTATGAACTGTATTCTATTAAATGGTAGAAGGGTCTTACCTTCTTTGTCATACTTCTCTTTAGTACAGATCAAACACAATTTGCCATAAGGTATTGACTCGGAATGATGTCCCATTTCTGTAATCACACATGGGGCCCTTAGCCCAGGTGTCCTGTAGCTGCCCATATATTTCATCATTTCTTTCTGGTGTGGCTTTGAGAAATGTTCCCTAGCTCAAAAAAAGGTAAACCGAGACAACGTTCCAGTAACAACCTCTTTGTGACACAAGACTTATCAAAGTTTATTGATAGATTAGTAGATGTGCTTGGGTGAGGATCTAGGTTAAAAGAAGCCATATCTCTACAGTTCTATTCTAGACACTCTTGAAACAGTTAGATGCAGGGGCAGACAAAATTTTATGTTTAAACACTGACACTTTATTTGTAAACAATATTATTAAAAGAAAAATACCTGGCTATAGTATTGTGATCAAATGAGCACCTCTTGATAGACCAAACTGGTGATATTACCGTCATAAGCAACAAACCCCCATAAACATGTTTTGAAACAATGCTAAGAAATGCATTCCCAATTATTTTTTTTGTTTATAATTAGGAATCTAGAGAGCAATAAACTAGTAATGCCATACAGTGGTACCTCGAGATACGAAATTAATCCGTTCCGAGGAGGCCTTCGTATCATGAGTTTTTCGTATCTTGAAACCGCATTTTACATGTAAAATGCCTAATCCGTTTCAAGCCCTACAAAAAAAACACCCCAGTAAATTATATTTCCAGGCCCTACAACACATGTTCTAGGGTTACGACGCTGATCGATGGAATAAATATGAATGGACTCCAAAAAGGCAAAAATACTGTACATCACTTGAGTTAATATTCAACTGCATGTTAATGTTCAACCCCAATTTTTACTGCCAATATATTAGGACTTTAGCATATGTCCCTTAGCAATAAGCCTAGCCTATGTTAGCGGTTGCTACTGTAGCCTAGTCTATGATTCTGACATCTAAACCTAAGAAGCTAAAAGCTAGAGAAATGCCAATAAAATGTATAAATAATCAGTATGTACTCATTTCAAATAATTATTAATTAATCATTAACTATAATACACATACAAATAAAACCTTCCAATCGTTTGTTTACATTCAGCTCTTACGAGTACCGAACGAACGCCAAGCAATCACTTTTCCTAGGACACAGTAAGCCATAAATTTTCATTATCATCTCTCTCAACTAATGAAAACTACCAAACAGTATAATAACCATTCATTTCTATTCTTTTATTCTATCTTTACCTAATGGAGATACCGAGCTAGTGACAGCTATAATGAAACATATACGTAACGTAAATATTGAAACAGAAGAAAGAATTCTAAAAAATATGTATTTGTTGGCTTCGATGATAGCAGTCTTTGATTTATTTTATGTTTATGATATCTAATTCACAATTTTTTTTTATTAAATGTATTGCATGTACTCATTTCAAATAATTATTAAGTAACCATTAACTATAATAAACAAATAAAAAAAAAAGGTTCCAAACTTCTGTTTACATCCAGCACTTACGAGTATCAAACGATTGCCAAGCAATCACTTTTCCTAGTACACAGTAAGCCATAAATTTTTATTATCTCTCTTCAACTACTGAAACTACCAAACAGTATACGTAATAACCATTCATTTCTATTCTTTATTCTATCTTTATCTAATGTTTTTTTTTTATTAAATGTATTGCATGAATAAGTTTTTCAATTTACAGCATCCTTTTACCAATAGAATACTTAAAGCACAAGGGGTAGATGCTGACCAATAGGAGAGCAGGATCTTATGGGGTGAATAGCATCAGGAACCAATGGGAGAGCGGGAGGATGTTGGCGAGTTTACTCAGTTGGCGGCGAGCAAGTTTTAAAATTGTTCTCGGTGGTCCAGGCGAATCTCGGGACTTTACAGCAACAACCTTTCGTAACTTGATCAATTTTCGTATGTAGAACCATAAAATTTTCGTATTTGCTTTCGTTATCTCGAGTTTTCGTAAGTTGAGCCTTTCGTATGTCGAGGTACCGGGTCCACTGTATAAGCTAATAGGAGTCATATACATTTACATAAAACAATACCAAAGAAGTGTATTTGTTAAAATGACTTTATTAAAAAGGGAAAAAGGGAGCCAAATTAACAGTTTTCGACAGGAAATTGAAAATGGCAGCCATTTTGAATTATGCAAATTAGGCATTTTCAAAAAGTTTGGCTTGTAGAATATCAAAAAGAACCAAACAACATATAAACAAGTAAATAAAATGTCACATTTTGCCAATATGATAGTGAAACTCTACCTCAAAGTTGAATAATCAGCAAATTCTCCAACAATAGGCTTTTATGGGGTGGGTTAAAAAATGATATTGTTATTTTACAATAAAGTTTTGTACATACTTACCTGGCAGACATATACTTAGCTTACGTCTCTGACGTCACGACAGAATTCAAAAACTCGCGGCTAACGCGACAGTAGTCAGGTGATCTACCTTACCGAGTGGGGAAGCGGGTGTAAGAACCAACATACCTTTCTTGCCAGATTTTTTCTCTCTTATACCTGTCTCCTGAGGGGAGGCTGGGCGGGCCATCAATCGTATATGTCTGCCAGGTAAGTATGTACAAAACTTTATTGTAAAATAAAAACAATATCATTTTTGTACATGAACTGTGTTGTCAGACATTATACTTAGCTGATTGACACCCTTGGTGGAGGGTACAAGACAGAAAATAACAAAGAAAAGGTAAACAACACCTGTTGTAGGTATAAAAATAACCTTGTTCTTACCTGTTTAGGCTGAAGACTTCATAGATACTGTCTATTAGTCTGCATAGCCATAAGAGCTACAGCGAGGGCGTGGACCTACAGTTGAAAAGACTCTTTGGGTCTACTAACGGGACTTGATATCCGCTTACTTAGTAGAATCCAAGTCGGATCATGTCAATGGGGGTTCGCCCTCTTCTATGACAGAACCTGTCCACTACCAACGCAGGGAGCTTCAAACCAAATCCGATCACCTAACCAAACTAAAGTTATTAGTATTACGAAACGAAAAAAGATGCCTACCTGCATCATTTTTCATACAACCATATGAACTCAATTAACAAAAACAAGGGAAAAAAACTACTAAGGATATGTTCCAGCTCCCTGCCCAGCACCGAATCCGCCGATACGTACGGGCCTAACGCGAAGCACTCGTCATACGTAATACTGACGTCTTTTAGGTAGTGGTTGCCGAATACTGAATTACATCTCCAGAATGTAGTTTTCATCAGATTCTGAAGAGACATATTCTTCTTAAAGGTCAAGGAAGTGGCAATTGCTCTCACTTCATGAGCCTTGACTTTTAGGAGCTTGAAATGTTCTTCATTACAAGATCTATGTGCTTCTTTTCACAACACTTCTAATGAAGAAAGACAGCGCATTTTTCGACAATGGTCTGCTGGGGTCCTTTACAGAGCACCATAGTCTGTCCTCAATGCCCTTAAGGGTTTTCTTCTTCTGAAGGTAGTATTTTTAAACTCCTAACAGGGCAAAGAGTTCTTTCAGGTTCTTCCCCTACTAGGGGCAGATAAACCACGAACCTCAAAGTTCCTTGGCCAAGGATTTGAGGGGTCTCATTTTTTGCTAAAAACGAAGGAAGGAAGGAACAAACCACGGAATCTCCTTTTGAAAACCTACCCTTCCTTCTAGGGCATGAATCTCACTAACCTTTTAGCGGATGCTAAAGCCATGAGAAAGAGAGCTTTCCTCGTGAGATCTTTGAAGGAGGCTAAATGTGGTGGTTCAAACCTAGCGGACCTCAGGAAACGAAGAACCACGTCCAGATTCCAACTTGGAACTTCGTTCGAAGTTTTTTCTTGGAAGATTCAAAAGATCTTAATAGATCATGAAGATCTTTGTTATTCGAAAGATCTAAATTCCTATGTCTGAACACCGCAGCCAGCATGCTTCGGTATCCTTTGATAGTAGATACTGCCAAACCGCATTTTTCTCTGAGGAAAACTAGGAAATCTGCTATCTGAGTCACAGAGGTACTGGAAGAGGAAACTTCTGGTTCCTGCACCACCGGCGAAAGACGTCCCACTTCGACTGGTAGACTTTAAGGGTCGAAGGTTTCTTCTAGACTGAGGTGATAGCCTTAGCAGCTTTTGTCGAAAACCCCTGCTCTGACAAGACTTTTGACAGTCGAAAGCCAGTCAGATTGAGAGCGGGGAGGTTTCGTGATACCTGTCGAATGTGGTTGTTGAGCAAATCTTGTCTTTGAAGTGCTCTTGGAAAGTCCACCAACCATTCCAGTACCTCTGTGAACCAATCTTGGGCGGGCCAGAACGGAGCTACTAGCGTCATTCTTGTCATCTCCGAGATAGCAAATTTTCTTCTTTGAGGGTTTGTCCCAGTACTTTGAAGGGGGGAAAGGCGTAGACGTCTAGACCTGTACCAATCTAGGAGAAACGCATCCACTGATACTGCTCCTGGGTCTGAGATCGGGGAGCAGTAAAGTTCGATTCTTGCGCTCTTTGCTGTTGCAAAGAGATCGATGTGAGGTACTGCCCCATCTTCTCCACAGGTCTTGGCCATACCTCTGAGTGGAGGGTCCCCCTCCACTCGGAAGGCAAGGAGTTGATTCTTCCTGCTCAGGAGATCGGCCCCGATGTTCCTTTTCTCCCTGTACGAAAATCTGGTGGAGAAGCACTGATCTTCCTTGTTTGAGACCACAGCAGAAGAGCCCTGGCCTTGTTTCGTACAGGGAGAAGGAGTGCGTCCCCCCCCCCCTTGTTTTTTGATGTACGCCAAGGCTGTTGCGTTGTCCGAATTGACCTGCACTACTGCATTTCGGACGTGGGGCTCGAAGGCTTTTCAATGCCATCCAGACTGCCATCAACTCTTTCTTGTTGATGTGCCAGGACACCTGATCCCCCTTCCAGGTGCCTGACACTTCTCTTGTCCCGAGCGTCGCTCCCCAACCTGCTTCCGATGCGTCGGAAAACAACAAACACTGGCTGGGGTTCGGATGTAAAGAGACATTCCTTCCACAAAACGAAGTGGGTTGTTCACCACCGAAGGTCTCTCTTGATCCCCTGAGATCTTGAAGGAGAACTCCAGATCTAGGGAGAGAAGCCTCCCAGTTCTGGTATAGGAAGAACTGTAGAGGCCTGAGATGCAACCTTTCCTAGAGAACGAATTGCTCCAACGAGGAGAGTGTCCCCAGCAGACTCATCCACTCCCTCGCTGTGCATGCATCTTTCTCTAGGAAGGTCGTTATTTTCTCGTAGCAACGAGCTATCCTCTCTGGCGACGGAATAAGCCCGAAAAAGCCAAAGAAGCTATCCGAATCCCCAGATAGATCCGCTCTTGACTGGGGATTAATTGAGACTTCTGGAAGTTCACCAGAGTCCCAGAGAACTTGCCAATGTAAGGGTCTTTTGAAGGTCCTCCAGACATCTTTCTTGAGACTCTGCTCTGATTAGCCAGTCGTCGAGATAAAGCGACACCCTCACTCCCTCCAAATGTAGCCACTGCGCCACGTTTTTTCATTAACCCCGTGAAAACTTGGGGTGCAGTCGATAGGCCGAAGCACAAGGCCTTGAATTGGAAGATGTTTCCTCCCATCATGAATCGTAGATACTTCCGTAAAGAAGGATGGATCGGCACATGAAAGTAAGCGTCCTGAAGGTCTAGAGACACCATCCAGTCCCTGGACGAAGAGAGCCGCTAACACTGAGGAAGTTGTCTCCATGGCGAACTTCCCTCTTTTCCACAAAGACGTTCAGGGCGCTTACATCCAACACCGGTCTCCATCTCCTGAGTTCTTCGGAACTAGGAATAGTCTGTTGTAAAAGCCCGCAGAGCGGGGATCTTTCACTAGTTCTATAGCCTCCTTCTATAGCATGAGATCTACTGCTAGAGAAAGGGCTTGATTCATGATGGGGTCCTTGTACTTGGCTACCAACTCCCTCGGAGTTGTCGTCAATGGTGGTCTTGACGAGAAGGGGATGAGGTATCCTTTGCTGACAATCGATAGGGACCAATTGTCTGCCCACTTTGTGGGCCCAGACGTCGGCAAATTTCAGTAGTCTGGCACCCACTGATGTCTGGAGTCCTTGATCGCTATTTCTTCCCTCGGACTGACCTAGAGAAGGTTTTACCTCTCTTAAAAGGTCTAGTCCCTCTGGTTGCCGAACCTCTGACAGCGGGTCCTCCTCGAAAGGGCTCCTGTCTCAGAGGAGTCTCTTTCTTGGCCTTGGGTTGGAAGACAGAGCGAGTTTCTGGCCGCTGGGCTAACATGTCCTGAGTAGCCTTAGCTGAAAGGGCACTCGAGACATCTTGAATAATCTTCGGGGTTGGGGAACAGAAGAGGAGAGAGTGAGCATACATAAGCGAGGCCCTGCGCATGTGAAACTGCCTTCGTGAGAAACGAAACAGTAGACAGACCGTTTCTTAATAACTCCAGCTCCAAACAGTGAGGAGACTTCACTCGATCCGTCTCTCACTGCTTTATCCATGCAAGTGAGTACGCAGTTAAGATCTTCAGGAGACAGAGAATCTGGGGTCTGGGTCTTATTAGCCAGAACACCTAAAGACCAATCAAGGAAGTTGAAAACTTCCAGGACTCGGAACATTCCCATTCAGTAGGTGGTCAAGTTCGTCATTCCCCACGTAGTCTTGGCGGACAAGAGGGCGGAACGACGAGCAGAATCCACCAATGAAGAGAAGTCCGAGTCCGCAGACGAAGGGAGAGCGAGGCCTAAAGGTTCTCCCGATTCGTACCAGAATCCCAATCTGCCAGTCAGTTTAGACGGAGGGAAAGAAAAAACCGTCTTCCCTTTCTCTTCCTTAGAAAGGAGCCATTCCCCAAAACCTCTAAGCGCCCTTCTTCATGGAACAGTAGGTTTCATCCTTACACAAGACGAAACCTTCGACGTCTTCGAAGTGGAGAATAAACGAAAGAGGAGAAGGAGGAAAGCCACAGGAGAAAGGATATCTCCAAACTCTTGCAGGAGTAACTCTGTCAGCCTCTTATAGGAGGAAACGAGAGATTTTGTCTTTTGCCTTCTTCTTCTGAGGGGTCCTGTTCTTCCTGAGCTGAAGAGCCCTCATGATCCTTAGAGGCGCGACTATTCTTAAAAGTCTCTAGAGGAAGTAAGACGTATACGTCTTGCGTCTTGGAGACAATGCTTCAGAAATGTGTCTACTTGCAACATCCTTCTTGTCTGGAGGAGTGCGTTTCCCAGATTCTTGGAGCCTAACAGGAGTAAGTCGGCTGTCAGGCGCAGAGCGCCTGTTTGAAGAAGAACTTCTATCAGGCTCTTGGCGCCTATCCAAAGGAGAGGGCGGCTACCAGGCGAACAGCGCCCTGCCATACGAGAAGCGCCTACCAGGCTCTTGGCGCCTGAACAGAGGCGAGAGGATCTCTGGCGACGAGCGCCTACTAGGTGAGCGCCTACCAGGGGAGAAGCGCCTGCTAGGCTCTCGGCGCCTGACTCGAGGAGAGTGAAAGTCAGGAGAAGAGCGCCTGCCAGGAGAAACGCGCCTAACAAGCTCTTGACGCCTGTCCAGCGAAGGGCGCCTGTTCCGATTTAGGGCGCTTGTCAACCGGAGAGTGGAGGCGAGACGAGAGGCGGCTACGAGGCGAGTAGCGCCTACTAGGCTCTTGGCGCCTGTCAAGGGGAGCGGATCCTTGTCTCGAGAAGAGCGTGCTGTAGGGTGAAGATCTCCTACGCGCAGTTTGCTCCTTGTCCGAAGGAGAAACCTGTCTGTCAGGCGAAAGGCGCTTGGACGCAGATGTGATCTTGTCCGAAGCAGAAAGTCTCCTGCGAGAATCCGAACGCACAGGTGAGCGCGCCGCTTCCGTCGAATAGCGAGAGTCAGGAGTAGGGGAGCCTGGACTTCTTTACAGGAAGCGAGAGCGTCCTTCTACGACGAGAAGACACGCAAAGAGAGCCAGCCAGAGCCGAAATCTGCGCCTGAAGGTTAGCCAACACCCTTGCAGGAGAATTCACAAACTCGTGAAAACAGGTGACGAGGCTCGATCTCCGCTCGGGGAACGATACTCCTGAGATCTCTTACGCTTCTTCGCTTCCACCTCAGGCTCTTCCGAAAAAACTTCAGGGCTGGAATGGCGGGCGCAGGGAGCGTTCCAGGGCTCTCTTCGAAGGGCGCGAGGCTTCCGAAGAGCTCCACTCCTCGTTTAGGAGAAGGCGAAGGCGAAGACGAGAAGCATTGGTGCAATATTTCTCTCTTGGAGCGATCCAGGTAGCCTGGGAACGATCAACAGGAGCTACCGAGGGGACGCCTGACCGTTGGGGATGCTCCCTAACCTTCCTGCGGCTTTCGACTTTCCTCCTCCACTGGGACTGGGAGTGGCTGGGAAGAGGTCTAGGCCTGGAGCATTAGGGAGCCGATCAGACGCACCCTCCACTGCACTGGGTTCACTGCACAAATCACTATTGGAATCACTCTTACCTTCTAATTGTTTGATTTTCCTCTCCATACTGCGAATGGTGGCTTTCATGGAGGCCACTTCCGAAGGCGCATCTTCGGCTTCGGTGCAGGGAGCAGGAACTGAAACTGACAAAGGAGCTACTTCTAAAATAGGATTATCTATATCCAACTCGCTAATACGAAGATCTACTACTGCTCCTGGAAGAAGCTTTCCTAACTTTATCCTTTTTCAAGCTTCCTCAAGTAGGAAGACAAAGACTTCCATTCATCCTCATTCAGCTTTTCACATTCATTCAACAAGGATTATTAAAGGTTGCATTCATTCCCTCTACACTCAAACATACCGTAGTGGGGTCTACCGCAGCTTTCGGTAGCCTCACCTTACACTCAGTCATACAACAAACTCTAAACATAGCAGTTTTCTTAGTATCAACATCAGACATCATGAATCCAAGAAAAATCCAAAGAAAAGTCCAATAACTGTCCACAAATCGCGAATGCCAGGCCAAAAGATCGGGTACTTCACCAAAAGTCCGTAGAAACATCCAGGGCGAAAACGAGAAAAGAATCCAACTGTCAAGAGGTACCGACAACAGGTGTGGTCGACACCGACGACAGAAAAAATCTGGCAAGAAAGGTATGTTGGTTCTTACACCCGCTTCCCAGCGGCGGGTAAGGTAGATCACCTGACCTACCTGTCGCGTTAGCCGCGAGTTTTGAATTCTGTCGTGACGTCAGAGACGTAAGCTAAGTATATGTCTGACAGGAAAGTTCATGTACAAAAACATAAATTTAGACATGTTTCTGGTAAATGCTGACCTGGAAATAAGTAGAGATGAAAAGTAGACATATTTTCCAAAATTTTGGTACAAAGAAAGTGAATTATTATAGGGGGATCAGCTGAATCATAATTAGCCCCCTTATATGAAATCATGTGATAGACTATTGGTCTCGTCTGCTCAATTGATCTACTGGGATGTTCATTTGTCCCTGAACAAACCTTGTTACGATGGAAGTTTGATTCTGCTTTGCCTAAACTAGTAGGTCTCTTGCTGTTGTGCACAGAGAAGGAATGAGTTCCCCCATGTTTGGCATTGTACAACAGAGCTGTTCTGTTGTTGAAGTATACTGCAATAGTTTTCCCTGCTACTTCTGGGGCAAGAGCCTCAAGTCCTAGATGGACTGTTCTCAGCTCTTTGATATTTATGTGGTATCTCAACTGTTCTCCCGACCACTTTCCTGATACTTCCTTGTTCTCCAAAAGAGCTCCCCATCCTACGTCCGACACATCTGAGTAGAAGCCGAGATCTGGGCTCTGCACTAACAGCGACTTCCCTTCCAACAACCTGTCTTCTGACTTCCATCAAAGAAGGTGTTGTTTGGTCTCCAGAGAAATATGCATGATGAAACAATCCAGATATTTCTTCCTGTCCCAGCTGGCCTTGAGGTATAATTGCCAAACTCTCATGTGAAGTCTTCTGAGTGAAACAAACTGCTCTATGGAAGCTAACATTCCGAGCAGACTCGTACATTTGTATGCTCTACATGAGCGAAGAGACAGGCATTTGTCTATATCTTGAGGCAAGATGCCACTCTCTTGGGGGATGGAAAAGCCCAAAAACCTCGAGAGTTCAGCGTCATCCCCAAATATACTGTCGTTTGAGACAGGCCCAGCTGGGACTTTTGCAAGTTTATTAAAAGACCCAATTCCTGGGCTAAGTGAAGTCTTGTGAAGGTCCTCCGAGCATTGGTCCTTCAAATGTTGATTGAAGGAGCCAATCGTCCCAATACAAGTTCAATGCTGATCCCCATCAGATTAGGTCAACCTGCTAGGAGAGCTAGAACGCACATGAAGACTTGGGGGGCAGTTGAAGAATTCAAAGCACAAAGCTCAGAACTGGAAGACTCTGTCCCAGAACACAAACCTTAGATATTTCCTTGATGAAGAGTGCAGGGGGACATGGAAATATGCATCTGCATATCTATCGAAACCATCAAGTCCTCCTGACAAATGAATGCCAAAATGGAATGGCTGGTTTCCATTCTGAATTTCATTTTCTGAATAAAGAAATTCAGAGCACTCATGTCCAGACGCCTTTGGGACTACAAACAGGCGATTGTAAAACCCCTCCAATGACTCATCTTCTATTATCTCCACTACGTTCTTGGAAATAAGTCCAGAAACATCCTCAGAGAGGCCCAAAAACTTCTCTGAGTTTTTGGAATATGCAGTCAAAGTGATGGGACTCTTGACTAAAGGAGGTTTTTCCCTGAAGGTGATAGAATAGCCCACTTATAAGACTTGAGCAATCCATTGTTCCATACCTCTTTCTTTCCTCCTTTCCCAGAACAAGTGGAGTCTGGCTCCTACTGGAGCATGGAGGATGTGCGAATATCTTTTTGGTCACATGTTTCAAGGTTGATCTCTTAATGGACTTACTTGCAAAACGCACTGCAGGTCTAGGTCCTGGAATAAAATTTCGCTCTACCCCTCCACAAAAGGGTTGTCTTTGAGCTGGAGTTTCTGATCCAGTTAAAAAAACGAAGAGGAGAAGTAATCCCAGATAGATCCTTGATACCTGATGTCCTTCTGGAGGAGAATTCCCCTTCCAAACAGTAGACCTCTCCTCCTCCCTCTCCCTCTCTCCATCTTCCATAAGCTAACAAGTCTTCCATAAAGGTAAGTGTGATGTTAAATGTTCATTTATCCATTTCATTAGTCATTTATATTTATTTCCCATTTTTTCTGTAGTACATAAAACTGTTTATTCTCTATAAAAAAAATTTTTTTTAAATATTTTGGGCATCTGGAACACATTAATTGGATTTATAGCATTCCTTAATACTTTCAACCTCCACATTTTCAGTCTCTGCAAAGGAAAGTGATGAGTGTTGCGAACATGATAAACAAAACAAAATGTATTGGGCCAATACACCGTTTAGCCTAAGAGAATGTCCCAACATTCACAAATTACTTTAGGGTAACTATATTTACGGGGCTTGTGACTAATAGCTTATGGCTGGTAAACAAAATCCCAAAAAGCAAAGGAATAACCTAAGGGAATATGTAACCTGCACGAATACTTTTAAAGGTAATTATAAACAGCGACTTGCATGTAGACCAATCCCGGGAAGTAAATAATAAATGCAAGGTTCTAAGATGCACGAATGGAATAACATTCAAGAATTATTTTAAAGTAATTATTTACCACGGTCCAGGCTAATGATCAATGGCCGATAAACAAAATCTAAACACAAAAGCTTGGCCTAGGGGAATTATGTAAAATCATGCTTAAGGAAATTATCAACCAACAACTTGCGCATAGCATAAGCCTGGTAAGTAAAACTTATATGCAAAAGTATTAGGCCTAATTGAATGGAG
>NC_061108.1:40752898-40842821 GCF_015104395.2 Macrobrachium nipponense
GGTTATTGTCGGGGTTCCGTTTCCCTTTCGCAAGGGGAGCTGATTAGAGCAAAACTGTCCTCCATTTTAAACTGGAAAAACCTTTTTGTGTTTTTTTTTTACTGCGGATTTTTTTTTTTTGGGTGCTGAATGTAATGATAGCTAAGCGAATGTCAGTTGAGGAATAGAACTAAATATGAGAGAGAGAGATGAGAGGAGAGAGAGGCAGAGAGAGAGAGAGAGTCAGGAGCGAGAGAGAGAGAGAGAGAGAGAGAGAGAGAGAGAATTAGTCACAGGAAGAGTCTGAACAGTAGCATAACACATGCAAATTTTTAATCTAAGTGGTCCCATAAAAATCTTCACCTGTGACATGACCTTTACCCTCTCGCCGGAAACTCGACAGTTGCGGTGACGTCATTAGTTCCACCCACAAGGAGAGGAATTAAAGTTATTTCATCACACCTAAAGGACAGTGTTAGATAATCTACAACCAATATGAATGACCAACAGGTGGGACAAAAGCTTATCCCCGCTTATTCTAGGTGTGACATTCTCCTTTATAGAATCTTCAAGAGACCAGCAGCAAAGGAGAACACCAGTTGGAAAGAGAACAGCACAAACCACACTGCCGTCCCAGAAAGAAGAAGTCAGATTCCCAGAGCTGTGGTGGTCAAGAGAAACTTAATTTTTCGACTTGTAGTCCTGATTGTTAAATTTATAATTGTTACTGTATCATTCTAGTGTGAATGAAGGAAGATACTGCACTGCGTCACATTTAAACACTCCTGAGAGGACTATACCACTAATAATAAATAAAGCAACAAACGATAAAGGATATAAAATAAACAAAATCAAAACAAATAAAGAAGAAAAAGATCAAAAACGATAGTTTTATAATAAAAAAATAAGGCTTGTATATACTTACTAAAGGGATTTTGACGAAGGAAAAATCTATTTTCTGGGTGATTGGCTCGTGTCCGCCCTATGAAAGGATCCTTAATATCATTCTTTCTAGGTAAAATTAATCTAAAATTACCAGAGAAAAACAAAATTAAGAAAATGTCAGTAAAACTGACTCGCTCACTCTTAAAAAGAAGTGTCGGTATGGTAATAGGGGCGAGTGGGAACACTACCACGAGACATTCACCAATTAGACCTTCCAATCAGAATCCCCACAAGAGAGAGCTGATACCAACGGGCAATGCAGCCGCTACTACTACTACTAGAGGACGCCACGGACAGCAGCGCCCCTAGCGGTCATCCTTAATCTAAAAACATCTTGTCCTGCAGGGGGGGCAAACAATACAGGGTGGGTTTCATAGGGCGACACGAGCCAATCACCCAGAAATAGATTTTTCCTTCGTCAAAATCCCTTTTCTGGCTCAGCTCGTGTCGGCCTATGAAAGAGTACCGAGAGGAAATGGACAAGATGGGAAAAAAGGGACAAATGAAAAAGCAGTTGTAAAATGAGGGATATAATATAAGTAAATCAATTACAGCTTATAAACTAAGTACTTAAGTCTAACTTATTTTAAACAGTAACATAAAAGAAAGTTAGTAATGTAAAGTACTTAAAATTACAGTAAGTATAATAAAGCAGTGTAATTATAACAAATTAGATTTACTTAGAAAATTATTTACATAATATACAAACACATTGTGTCCTACCCTAGCATAAAAATAAGGGGGTAGGTACACTGAAGTACAATATCAGTACAAGTGTGGATGTCCCTAGCAAAAAAATAAGGGACAATCCACTGGTATGATTCAGCGGCTAAGGCTAGGATATCCGAGTAGCATGGCGATAGGGTGAGGCATGTTGCTGAGGTAGGTAGAAAGGAGACCTGGATCTATACTACGACTACTATACAGTATCAGGAGAAACAATGTTTCCCGCTGCTACTGCTGAAAATTTTAAAGATTCCAAGGACTTTAGATAATGACGTTTAAGGACTGTCGGGGATTTCCATCCAGTGTACTTTTTAAGATCCTCAAAGTTCATATGTTGAAAGTAATTAATTGAGGTGGCTACTCCCCTGATGTCATGTGCTTTTGGGAATGAATCAGGATTGGCTTGTTTAATAAAGTAAAGGATTTGTTGTCTAATACTTTTACTGACAGAGTACCACCTTTTCTCTCATGAGAGAGGACCTGAGTATCTTGAGGATGTACGAGATAGAAAGGCTCTTAAAGTTGATACTGGGCAGAGAGAAGGATCTTGGGGAAGTGGGATGACTTTCCAAGGAGCCCACCTTGCCAGAGGATCCTCATTTTTAGCTAAAAAGCTACGATCCGGAGCAAGCAGAACTTCTCCTGAGGGGAGGAATTCACATGACCCGCATCTCTGGATAGAGCCGACAGTTCTGAAATTCTAGCTCCTGAAGCTAGGCTTAATAAGAATAATGTCTTCCTAAGAAGCATTAAGAATGTACAAGACGAGTTGTCAGTATCTGAAGCTAGTTTGAGGACATCATTTAAGAACCATGAAACTGCAGTAGGCCTTTGAGAAGGTCTAAGTCTAGCACAGGCTTTAGGAATAGACGTGAAATAAGATTCAGTCAGATCTATCTGAAAACCTAACTGAAAGATCTTCTTCAAAGCCGATTTATGAGTAGTAATAGTGCTAGCTGCCTAAACCTTTTTAACAAACAAGGTACCTGAAAAAGGATATAGCTAGATTAACTGTCAAGGTTGTAGTGTTTGATTCTTTCAGGAAAGATGCTAATTTTTTAACAGCTGAGTCATATTGTCTAAGGTTGACTCTCTCTTATCTGATTCTAGGAAGAGAATATTTTGTGGATCATATTAGCATCTTTATTAGCCGCAAACTTCATGAAGTCCATAAAGTTAGGGTCTGAAGAATTCCTGAGGAAGCGAACACAGTCCTCATTTGTACTGGATTGTGACAGCTTGGGATTGGGAATCCGTTGAGGTCGGAGACCAATTCCAGAGAAGAGGATACCAGTTGCTCTTGGGCCAGTCCGGTGCTATCAGAGCTACTATTCCTTTGAAGGTCCTCAGCTTGCTTAAGACTTTCAAGAGAAGATTCACTGGAGGAAAAACATAAATTTTTCTCCACTGATCCCAATCTAACGACAGGGCGTCCGTGGCATAAGCCAGAGGGTCCAGGTTGGGGGCCACATAGCAAGGGAGCTTGTGGTCGCTTGTGAGGCGAAGAGATCTACTTGGAGACCTGGGACTCTCCGGCTTATCCACTGGAATGACCCGTCGTCTAGGGACCATTCTGATTCCAGAGGCACTGACCGGACAAAAGCGTCTGCTATCACATTTCTTACCCCCGCCAGGTGAGTGGCGGACAGATGCCATTTGTGTTTGTTTGCTAGGGCAAAAATGGCTATCATGACATGGTTCACATGCTTGGATTTGGACCCTCCCCTGTTGATGCAATGAACTACCACTGCACTGTCCAAAACTAGCCTTAGATGAGACTTTTTCGGGGGAAGCAGTCTCTTCAAGGTAAGAAATACTGCCATTGCTTCCAGCACGTTTATGTGGAGCTGGCGAAATTGAACTGACCAAGTCCCCTGAACCTGTTTGAACTGAGAATATCCCCCCCACCCGGACAGGGAGGCATCCGTGTGAATGGTTAACACTGGAAGGGGAAAGGGGTTGAAGGGGGTACCTGCTTGGCTAAGTTCTTTACCTTCGACCATGGACGGAGTTGATGCGAAGGATCTGTGGAATTACTGACAACTTGTCTCGAGATTTGTGTTTGCTCTCGATCGCCAAACTCGATTTATATCTTTTAGCCTTGCTTTCAGGAGGATATCTGTTACCGAAGCAAACTGAAGGGACCCTAGGATTCTTTCCTGGTTTCTCCTTGATGTTTGCTTGCATCTGAGAAATTGCCTGACAGATTTTGCTATTTCCTTCCGTTTGGCCACTGGAATTGACAGATTGTGGGAAGACAAATCCCATTGGATTCCCAGCCACTGAAAACGAGACTCCGGGGTAAGTCTGGATTTCGTTTTGTTATCTGGAACCCCAGATGTTCCAGAAAGTGAACTACCTTTTTGGTGGCATTGAGACATTCCTCGACGGTTGGTGCCCAGATCAACCAATCGTCGAGGTAAGCTGCTACCATGATTCCCTGAGTTCTCAATTGTTGTACAACCACTTCTGCTATTTTCGTGAATACCCTGGGGGCTACATTCAGACCGAAGGGCATCACTTTGAATGAGAATGTCTGATTTCCTAGCCTGAAGCCTAGAATGGGCGGAAGTGTCTGGCTATAGGGATATGATAGTATGCGTCTGTAAGATCGATGGAGCATGTGACGGCTCCACGCGGAAGTAAGGTCCTTACTTGCGAGAGGGTAAGCATCTTGAACTTGTCGCAACGAATGAAAGAGTTTAGCTTTGACAAGTCTAAGATTACCCTTCTTTTGTTGAGCCTTTCTTTGGCACGCTGAATAAGCGACCTTGAAATTTTAGATGCTTGACTCTCGCAATAGCTTCTTTCTGAAGGAGTTCCTCCGCGTAATCTGTCAATTCCTTTGATGGTATTTTGTGGAATGATTTGATTGGAGGAGGATCTTTGATCCAACTCCAACCCAACCCTTTGGACACTATGCTCTGTGCCCAATTGCTGAACCCCTGTGACGGAAGAGGAACAGCCTCCCTCCCTCCTACCTGGGGAGCCTCATTGTTGATGGGCGGGTTGACCACCACGCCCTCCTCTGAACTGCCTGCTCCTTGTCGCCCGTCCTACGCCACGCTGGCGAAAGTAGCCTCTCGCCCTACCATCTCGGCTGCTTGTTAAAGGGGAGTGTAGCCCTGACCTTCATACGTAGGGTTGAAGGCCGGCGAGAGTGCATAGGAGGTCGACGGTTGTGTTTGAGGAGAACAGCAGGAGGATGGGCTGGTTCTGTTTTGAACTACCAGGTTGTCCCTGTTGGGTAACCGGGATGGCCTGAACAAATTGCTGCTGTTTGTGGTGTTTCTGGTAAGGCTGGAACCTTTTACCAGACTTCTTTGGTTTCTTACCAGCAGTGGGGGCGGATTCTTGCTTCCTCTTAGATGAAATTCCCCACCTAGCTCTAAGGCTCTGGTTGAGCCTAGGCAGGCCTCGTGGTGCACTTCATTTACAGCGGATTCTGGGAAGAGATCCGCTCCCCACATGCTAGAAGCCAGGAGTCTATTAGGCTCGTTCCTAATAGTGCACTCCTGCAGAACGTGCTTTCGGCAATTCCTCCTAGCTTGGAAGAAGTCGAAAGCATCTGTCTGAACCGTCTGAAGCTGGATTTGGCCAAGATCTTAAACAGCGGTTCTGTAGCATAAGAAAGAGCAGCCATTTCGGTTATTATTAGAGAATTGAGGGACCTGCCAAACCTAGTTCGCGCGTCACTCCGCCTGAATCAAGGAATCAGGCAGTCTTGGAAGCTTCTCGCCGAACTGGTCCATGGCGCAGTCCGGTTTGAGCTTGCCAAGCGTGAATGTGGCTGGCAAGTTCTCCCACAATTCTCCAAAAGCTGGGAAGAGCGGAGAAGAAGTAGACTCCGCCTCCCTTAGCTGTGGCATGGGCTCATCCTTGAGGACTGCCTGAAGAGTCCTCTCTACTATTTTCGTGGCGAACGGAAGAGAAGCCTCTTCTTCCGTCGCAAAATAGTGAAAGGACTCTTATAGGCTTGGAGCTTAGTGTTTGTGCACTCCCAGTCCTCAAGGCAGTGAAACCCATTCCGTGGGGCATGATCCCTACTGTAGAGAACATCTTCCTAGAGATCTTGTCTTCCCTAGTAAGAGCCGCTACAGTCAGCCTAGCATAGCCGATGAAAGGCTGCGCCAGACCCGGAGGGTAAAACTCGAAGTCCTCAATCCTTCGAGTTCCACACTCCGGGATAGAGATCATCCCATCCTTAAATGGAGCGTAGGCGGCTATCTCCAAGGGTTCTCCATAGAGAAAGCTGGCAGAAGTCGTATGGCGGGAGCTGGAAAATACCAGCACTTGGCACTGGGGAGACTGGAAGAGGGACTGAGAGAGACCCGCCACTCAGTCCCCTCATTCTCTCTAACCTGTTAGAGAGATCCTGGATGGATTGGCTGATTGAGACAGAGTGCTTGACAGTTGTGCAAAAACATCTGCTCAAATTTAGTCCCCCACCCAGGGCGGAGACTTGTGAACCAACCATCTCACCCACCTGTTGCATCACCACTGCTGAGAAAGCAGTGGGATCAAAGGTGCTGGGTCCCGCTCCTCCCACCGGCGTTGCCGGAGTGGATGCGGTGGAGGCAGGAGAAGGTACTGGCTCGGCGGGAGCGCGAGCCTTCTCCTTAGAAGCCTTGCTTCTAGAGCTCTTCGAGTAAGAAGAGCTCGGCTTGGCCTTCACCGCGTCAGCGTAAGAAGTCGAAGACTTCCTAGCCGAAGAAGACGAAGACGACTTCTTAGAAGTCGTCTTAGATAGAGTCTTCGGTTCTCTCTGTCCCTTCACCTTAGGAGGTACAGAGAGAGCGGGAGCACGGGTAGGGATCTCAGATCCCACAAAGCCTTGGAAAGAGGCGCTCGAAGAAGGGACAGAGAAGATCCAGGAACAACCCAAGGAAAGACCTTGGGCGCCCGACACACCTACCTCAACCAACAAATCCTCTACTCCAACCGCCATCGGCTCGATGTTTAGGTCCAGGGCAGCGACGTCCGGGACCGACTCCTGAGAAGCTACGACCCCGAAAGATTGCTGGAGATCTTGCTGGATGGAGGCTATGAGAGGGGCTGCGGACAAGGGGTCAACGTACCCTGTAGACTTGCCCGCCGGGAAGATCTGGACGGCCAGCTTCTTGTCGAGGATGTACGGCTGGCCTTTGGCGGCGTTCTTCCCGAAGTCGCCCACCCACGCTTTCAGGGTAGCAAGGGCGACCTCCCTCACACTAGTAGCCTGGAAGAAAGGGCGAGATGAGCTTCCAATGGCGGAACGGGGTTAACAAACTTATGTCTAAGAGTTGTTAGTAAGTGATAAAGAAGCCTATAATCGACTTACCCCCTCCACCAGCTGACTGACTAGGTCGTAGCAGATGGCGCAGGCTTCCGGGTGCCAGACGATCATATCATTGAAAGACGTGGCACAAGGAGCGTGAGACCTGCACTCATCGTGGCCGCAGGGGTCGTACAACGTCGCGTTGCACGCCGGGACCTGACAGTTGGTAGCCTGTAAGTGGAAAAATACATGAGTATCAGGAGAACACTTACAGTCTAACAGTTGCTCCGCTGGTGCCGGAGCGAGAAAGTTAGATTAAACCAGAGCCCCGTCCATAAAACAACGTGTGGTAACAAGGTTGGTTGGTTGTCCCTAGGCTCTGCTCCGCTGGACGGCGGGGACAAAAGATAGAATCCAACCAGGAGTAGTGGTAAAAGGAAACCACGAAGAAAAATGGCGGGGATGGTAAGCATAATAATAATAAAATTAAACAAATCATCGTAAAATTAGGGTATATCCTTAAAATAACAATAATATCAAACCTTCCTCCACCCGTCTACTAGAAAGAGTGCCCGGGTAAGAAGCAGGCTCCCTTCCGGTAGCGGGGGAGATATATAAGGATATAGTAGCAAGCAACGACCACTAGTAGTGACCACCCCGCCCGCTGGCGGAGCCAGCAATCTATAACCAAAGGTGCCCCGGCTGCGACGGAAGGCTCCGTTCGTTATAGAAAGGGAAGGTGGCTGAGCAACTGGGGAAGGGGGGGAGGGGGAGGGTCTCGGCGTAACATGGCGGGAGAGAGAGAGGGGGGGGGGGGTTGGCCTACTCCTCCCCGTCTCAACAACATACCCGCTCGGAGACACGGTACCTATACCCCCTGCTGGGAGGAACCCCTGGCCACCTCAGAGAGGGAGAGAGAAGGCGACTGAGGTTGTCATGACAACCAAGGGGTCCCCCCAGCACCTCCCTATACCTGGTAGGGAGGGAAGGGAAGGGTAAGGTGCGAAGGAACACGTGACCGCAAGTGGCCTAAGCCGCGAGCAACACAACCGTGGGAGGCCACGGTGAACCAGGCTGTACCAATACATGGAACATGCACCTAGGCTAGCCTAACACCCTAAATAGAATAAAATTACATCGTAAAGATGGAAAAGACACTTTTAGTAGAAGAAAAAGAAGCCCAGGAGGAACAGAAGCCTACTCGGAGCCAGCGAAAGCCGATGAAGAGCAAGAGCCGGGATGCTGGGCTGGAATAATAATAATAGCCCTAAATACCAAACTAAGAGAAATGGTAAGGGGGCTAATCTAGCTAAAACTCGATGTAAAATGGATGAACGTAAAGGGTAAGCCATAAGTATAAGAAGTCCCAGTATGGAAGACCGGGAATTTCTTAACAAGGCAGCATGGCGCCGCCACGAGACAACCGGGAAACCGTATATGACCTATTAGAAGGAAAATACTGGTTCCCGGAAGACAAAATTATAGTAAAACATTACTTATGAGGCACTTAACTTAGCCGTTGCAATTGCAGAACGTTCCATCTCGAAGAAGATAATAAATCCCGTAAAAGGCACAGCACAGAGAAAAATGCGTCTGTACGCTAGCGCTAAATATTAAGGATGACCGCTAGGGGCGCTGCTGTCCGTGGCGTCCTCTAGTAGTAGTAGTAGCGGCTGCATCGCCCGTTGGTATCAGCTCTCTCGTGGGGGATTCTGATTGGAAAGTCTAATTGGTGAATGTCTCGTGGTAGTGTTCCCACTCGCCCCTATTACCATACCGACACTTTCTTTTGAAGAGTGAGCGAGTCAGTTTTACTGACATTTTCTTAATTTTGTTTTTCTCTGGTAATTTTAGATTAATTTTACCTAGAAAGAATGATATTAAGGATCCTTTCATAGGCCGACACGAGCTGAGCCCAGAAAGTAATTATATAGTTATAGTTTCCAACATTCAGCGGCCTAATTCAAGTTTCGCAGGTAGTGCTTCAATTGTTCAGTGTAATGTGCAGTGCTGTCCCCCAACGGCAATACAGGCAGCCCTCGGTTAGCAGCAGTATCAGTTAACGCTATCCAGTTTTACGGCACTTGTCTAGCGACTCTGTTAACTGGATTTTCGGTGCCAATCTCTGGTTAGCAGCGCCAATCTCTGGTTAACAGTGCCTATTTTCAGTTGGCGGCACCGTTAAGCAGGTTTTTAGTGTTGTTATCACTGATTTTTCGGTTAGCAGCATTGGCTGGGAACGGATCCCCCACTGTTAACCGAGGGCTGCCTCTACTAGGAACAACTCAGCAAAGCACTTCATTCTGTTTCATGCATAATGTCCATCAGAGGGGAGCCAGGTGGGGCCTCCCTGATCATATAATTACTGGGTAAGTATATACAAAAACCTTATTTTATTATATATAATTTTGCTATATGAGACCTGCCCAGTAATTATTATAGCTGACCTCCACATTGAAAGGAGGTGGGTTCATGGACATATTCTACTCCAAAGCATTACGTCATGTAATGAATTTGAAAATAGAAAAGTTGCTGGCAATGAAAAAAAAAACAACGCTTGTTATTCCTATCAGTTAAGGTTGGCGCTCGTCTTAACTCGTAGTGGCGTCGGCGTAGAGCCAAGGGTCGCCTCCTACTTAGGGGAAATTTTGCAGCGAGGGGACTGCTCCTGTGGCTATCAGTATGATAGGTGCCTGCCTTGCCCTGGGCATAGTACCAAAATAAAACAACCAGAAAACTGACACTTACACTGAAATAAAGTAAAGACCCATCCACTAAGAGTGGTGGGTGCTCCAGGTACACTGTACCCAACTCTCCAAACTCACCACCTTACTGGAAAGGTGAAGAGATAATAGGAGAATATCCTGTGCTTCCTTACACGATGCCATGTCAGTCACCAGAAAATTTTCAACACTTTTTTTTTTTTTTTTTTTTTTTTTTTTTTTTTAAACCTACATAAAAAAGGGATTTTGACGAAAGGAAAAAATCTATTTTCTGGGCAACGACCTGTGTCGCCCTGTGAAATGGTTCCTTTGATACTATTTCTGAAGAATAAATATTGCTATTCATCCTAGAGAAAAAAGAAACAATATAATGCCAAGATAAATGGCTCGCTCACTTCTATAGAAGTGTCGGTATAGTAAGGAGCGAGTGGAATCACTACCAGAGGTCCCTTGCCATTTAGCTTCTTCCTTCGACAAAACCCCGAACTACGGAGGAGCCGTGCTACAGCTCCCTGTCTACTACTACCGTGAGCGCCTCCGACGCCTGAGACGTCATTCCTGAAGATAGCCTCCAAGCTTGGGGTAAGCTGGGTGAGGATAATCTAACTACAGGGTGGGGTTTTCACAGGGCGACACAGGTCGTTGCCCAGAAATAGATTTTTCCTTCGTCAAAATCCCTTTTTCTGGGCTTGACCTGTGTCGGCCTGTGAAATAGTACCAGAGAATGCCAAACACCAAGCTTGAGGAACAGTACAGATAAATTAAGAAGGTAAAGTTAAACACTTGTAAGGTTAATAGTATAATAATCAACTAAAATTACAGTCTTACCCTAAGGGAAGTATAAGCCCTAAAACACGGGTTATCACTTAAAATTAGTTAGCCTAACAACAAACAATAACAATACAGGTTAGGCAAAGACAAGATATAAGTTGATATATACAAAAGAATGGAACTGAATCCGATTAGAATGATGAACAAAAGCAAACTCAAGGTAACCCAATACATGGAGGCGACTAAACTAAGTAAGGGTGCAATGGGGCAGGTAGAAGGGAAGGCTACAAGAAGTTATAGTAAAAATTAAGAATCAGGAGAAACTGTGTTTCCAGCTGCCACTACTGGAAATTTGAGGGCTTCTAAGGGTTTTAGGTAGTGCCGTTTGAAAACTGTCGGAGATTTCCAGCCTGTATACTTCTTAAGATCGTCAAAATTCATTGTGTTGGAAATAATTAATAGATGTGGCCACCGCCCTAACATCGTGGGCCCGAGGAAAGGACTCTGGATTGGCCTGTTTAATGAAGTATAAAATTTGTTGCCTGATCCCTTTTAGGGATAAAGTACCACCTCCCTTCCTAATGAACAATGGGCCTGAAGATTTCAGAGTTGTTCTGCTTAGGTAGGCTCTTAATGAGTTGACAGGACAAAGGGAAATGTCTTGAGGTAGTGGTAGGATTTTCCACGAGGACCATCTGTCCTGTGGGTCTTCATTTTGGCTAGAAAATGGCGATCTGGGGATAAGAGGACTTCCCCTGAGGGGAGGAACTCAATGTGGCCTGGTTCCCTTGATAAAGCTGACAGTTCTGATATTCTAGCTCCGGAGGCTAAACTTAATAAGAATAGGGTTTTCCTCAGGAGGGATATATAATTGCAAGAGTCATTGTTAATGTCCGAGGCCAGTTTGAGGACATCATTTAAGAACCAAGAGACTGATTTAGGTCTCGTTGATGGTCTTAATCTAGCACAAGCTTTTGGTATGGACGTAAAGTACGAATCCGTAAGGTCTATGCTAAAACCAAATTGGAAGATCTTTTTAAGAGCTGATTTGGTCGTAGTGATAGTGCTTGCTGCTAAGCCTTTCTCAAACAATGATCTGAAGAAAGTTATGGCTAGGTTCGTTTGTCATGACTTGAGAATTTGACAACTTAAGGAACTCTGCTAGTTTCTTGACAGATGAATCATATTGTCGGAGAGTAGATTCTCTTTTATCTGATTCCAAGAATGAGATATTCTGGGGATCAATTTCTGCATTCCTCATGGCTGCGAATTTCAGAAAATCCATAAAGTTAGGGTTTTCTGAATTCTTGAGGAAGCGGACACAGTCTGAGTTTGCACTAACTGGGTTAGTTTGGGGTTGGGAATCCGTAGTGGTCGGAGTCTCAACTCTAGGAGTAGAGGGAACCAATTGCTCTTGGGCCAGTTGGGAGCTACTAGAGCTACTTGGCCTTTGAATGTCCTGAGTTTGTCTAAAACTTTCATGAGAAGGTTCACCGGAGGGAAGAGGTAAATATTCTTCCATTCGTTCCAATCGAGGATCATTGCATCCGTAGCGTATGCTAGAGGATCGAGGTTGGGTGCCACGTAACAAGGGAGTTTGTGGTTTGACTCCGTGGCGAAGAGGTCTACTTGGAGTCCGGGGACTTGTAGACTGATCCAATTGAATGAACTCCTGTCCAGTGTCCACTCCGATTCCAACGGAGCGGAGCGTGATAGAGCGTCTGCTACTACGTTCTTGACTCCTGCAGGTGAGTGGCTGACAGGTGCCATTTGTTTTTTGCATGCCAGAGAAAAGATGGCTATCATGACATGGTTCAAGTGGCTTGACTTGGATCCGCCCCTGTTGATGCAGTGTACTACTACTGCACTGTCCAGAACTAATTTGAAATGAGAGTTCTTGGGCGGACGGAGTCGTTTCAGTGTGAGGAATACTGCCATGGCCTCCAGTACATTGATATGTAGCTGGCGGAATGTTAACGACCAAGTTCCTTGAACTTTTTCGTACTGGGAGTATCCTCCCCACCCTGTTAGTGAGGCGTCTGTGTGGATCACTAATGATGGAGGGGGAAACTGTAGAGGAATTGCTTTTGAAAGGTTCTTTGTCTCCGTCCAGGGGCGGAGACGTTTCCGTAACATTGCTGGGATAAAAAAGGCTAGTTTGTCCCGTGATCTGCAATTCGCTCTTGAGCGCCATACTCTGTTTACATCTTTGAGTTTGGCTCTGAGCAGAACGTCTGTGACTGATGCAAACTGGAGTGAGCCCAGGATCCTCTCCTGGCACCTCCTGGATGTTTGTTGTCGTTTGAGAAATTGTTTTGTAGCTCTTGCAATTTCTTTCCTTTTCAACGACGGAATTGATAGTGTGTGCGATTGTAAGTCCCACTGAAGGCCTAACCACTGGAATCGAGATTCCGGTGTTAGTCTGGACTTGGTTTTGTTTATTTGAAAACCAAATATTCCAGGAATTTGATCACTCTGACCGTTGCTTCTTTGCATTCTTTGGGGTTCTTTGCCCAAATAAGCCAATCGTCCAGATAAGCCACTAACATTATTCCCTGTTTCCTTAGCTCTTGCACTACTGCTTCCGCCAATTTGGTGAAGATCCTGGGGGCTATGTTGAGCCCGAATGGCATTACCTTGAAGGAGTAGGATCTGTTGCCTAGTTTGAAGCCTAGGAATGGACGGAAGTGTCTGGCTATGGGAACATGATAGTAGGCATCTGTAAGATCTATAGAGGTTGTGACGGCCCCCACGGGGAAGTAAGGTCCGTACCTGCGAAACGGTCAGCATCCTGAACTTGTCGCAATGAATGAATAAGTTCAGATGGGACAAGTCTAAGATGATTCTTCGGTTTACCGAGTCTTTCTTTGGCACGCTGAACAAGCGTCCTTGAAATTTTAAATTGTTGACTCTTGAGACTACTCCTTTGAGAAGGAGGTCTTCGGTATACTCTACCAATTCCGTTGTTGGTGCTTGATAGAATCTGTTGGTTGGAGGAGGGCCCTCTAGCCAACTCCAACCTAGTCCCTTTGTTACTATACTTTGAGCCCAAGGGCTGAACCCCCACCGCTGGCGGAAGAGGTACAGCCTCCCTCCTACCTTGGGATTCTCACTGCTGGTTTGCCGAGGGGCGGCCACCTCTTGCTCCTCGGAAACCTCTTCCCCTGTTAGCAGCCCTGCCGGATCCTCTGAATCGAGAGGCACCTCTTGCTCTACTGCCTCTCGCAAACCTATTGAAAGCCTGAAAGTTCTGGCTTTCATAGTTGGAATTGTAGGCTGGCGAGACAGCAAAGGAAGTGGAGGGTTGAGATTGCTGGGACTGAGGGGTCAGAACAAGGTAGTTGTTGTTGGGACCCTTCGACGATGGTTGCCCTTGTGATGCTGGGACTGCCTGAACCAACGTTTGTTGAGAAGGCTGGAAGGGAGAGAACTTCCTTGGTTTCTTCTTGTTCCTTGGGTTAGGACCAGAAGATTCCTGCCTCCGCTTTGCTACCAGTCCCACCTGACTTTGAGGCACTGGTTGACCTTAGAAGCCTCATGAAGGACTTCTGCTACTACTGGTGCTGGAAAGAGGTCCGTTCCCCAAATTGAGGAAGCAATCAGTTTATTTCGGTTCATGGCGGATAGTAGCTTCCGCCAGAACGTGCTTCCTACAATTTCTCCTGGCTATGAGGAAGTCGTAAAGGTCACACTGCATGGTGTGCAGCAGACCTTTAGCCAAAACTTTAAATAACGGCTCTTGTTGGTATACAAGAGCCGTCATCTCCGCCATAGTCATGGAGGAAAGGGATCTCGCGAGCCTAGTCCGGGCGTCGTACTCCATCTGGATGAGAGAGTCCGACAACCTGGGGATCTCTCACTAAAGAGAGAGGTGGCACAGTCCGCCTTTAGTTTTCCTACTGAGAAAGTAGGGACTGCCCCTTCGAAGTACGTCTCGGAGCCTGGGACTAAGAGAGGTGTGGGTTCCGTCTCTCGTAGTTGAGGCAGGGGCTCGTCTTTCAGGGCGGCCTGAAAGGTTGCTTCCACTACCTTAAGGGTCAGTGGTAGCGGAGTCCCTTCCACCGGAGTAAAAATGGTGAAAGGACTCCTAAAGGCTGTGATGCGGGTGTTTTCACACCCCCATTCTTCCAGACTTCTCATTAGAGTCTGCTGTGCCTGTTCCCTCGGAAGGATCACTGTTTCCTTGGGAACCTTGTCCTCTCTCATCATCGCTGCTTCCGTTAGTCGGACGTAGCCAATGAATGGTGGTTGAAGGTCTCTGGGGTGGGTGGAACTCGAAGTCCTTCACGCCTTCGAGTTCCTATGCCTTCGATTGTCAACATTCCGTTGACAAACGGGGCATACGAAGCGATCCTCCAAGGGTTGGCCGCCTTGAATTCCGGCAGTTGGCTGGAATCTGGCATTGGAAGAGGAGAAGGTGGCACAGATAGAGGGGAACCTGCCGCAATCGAGGTTTGGATCCCGGCGATGGCATTCTCCTGAGCGGCCAGCCGTTCCGCCAGCGCTTGGATCGACTGGCCCGGAAGACTAACAGAACTGGAGAGCTGGGAGAGCACCGAGCCGACCTTGTTGTCAACCAAGGCCCCTACGATCACTCCCACCTGCTCCAGAATGTTAGCCGAAAAGGATTCGGGATCAAAAAGAGGGACTTGAGCCCGATCCTTACGTGATCTATGTTTGGGGGACCTCGACGCGAGGAAGAGGCCTCCCTTGACCTAACTGATCCGGGGTGGTGAGGCCGGAGTTATAGTGTCTGTCAGGATGACCGATTTCTTGGGGAGAGACTTTTTAAGTTTCTCCTCGGTCATCTTAGCCTTGGGGATCACTGAAGTAGCCTTAGGACGGACAGACCGCTGCTCTTCAGTGAAGCCCCGGAAAGAAGTGGAAGTAGAAGGATCAGTAGAAGGTGATGGAGAAAGGGAATTCAGGAAAGGGCCCTGAGAACCCACAGGAGCTGCCCCTACTACACCCTTACCTGTACCCATGGAGTCAATAGCCATGGGTTCAACGTCGAGGTTCATTGCCGCAACGTCTTCTGCAACGTCCTCTGGGAAATCCCCCTCCTGTAGGGAGATCATGACTTGAAGGTCGGCCAGCAAAGGGGCGGCCGCTATCGGGTCCACCACTGGATCCTTTCTTGGCTCCTGGGAATATTAGGTCCGCCATATCCTGGGTAAGAATGTAGGGGCGGCCCTTAGAATTCCGGCCAAAACCCCCTACCCAAGCTTTGAGAGTCGACAAAGCTTTCTTCTTTTCTTCATCAGAACCCTGTAAAAAAGGGTCTAGAGTTAGGGAGAGGATAGGGGAGGAATGTCTGTTTGTGTTGCTATTATATGAATATGTGTCTCATATGTGAAAGGTATAATATAACAACAAGTATTCCAGGTGACGAATGAATGAAGAAAGTGCTAAGAAACTTACTACTAGTGAGGCATCTCCTACTAGCAAGTAGCAGGTTTGGCAAGCTTCATGATGCCAAACGATAAAATCCTCCACTTTCACTGCACATCCTGCATGAGAACGGCATACTATATGGCCGCACAGGTCTTGGAGGATGGCACTGCACCCAATCTCCTGGCACAACATCTGTAAGTCAAAGGATACATGAGTACCAATGACAACCTCCGGTGGAATAATATGCAAACTATCCGTGGGTGCCGGAGTAGGACCGACGGTAGAGATCTACGTATGAATATTACGTAGAAAAATTACGAGGGGGGAAGAAAGTCTCTGCCTCCGCCTAAGCTCACTTGTCATATGACTAAAAATAGACTCCGTAGGGCCCGGAGTTCTCCGTATGGCCCGCCCTGGAGTTAATTAATACTGAGTGAGCAATGTCAAACTTCTAACGAAGCAAGGGATAGTACGAGAGGCGGAAATAAAAAACCCCCGGAGTAACGCAAAAGATTCTAAACATTAAATATACAAAATAAAACAAAATAAAAACCCCTTATATCAGTAAGTGCTCGTGTGAACTATCCTAAGTGGATAGGAAACCCAGTGGTTCCCTCCCCCCCTCTCTATGTTCGGTAGCGGCGGATAGACACCTGCCGGACTGAACTGAGGGGGAAAGAGTAGGGAAGAATGTGGGGTAGGGGAGCCCTCCCCCTGACGGGCCAGTTAAGGACGGAGAAGAAGGGGGAGGAGGTCCCGAGCCCCCGAGGCACGTGACGAGTGAGAGTACCAGTAGGGGAGGGGTAGATCCCCAGCAGTCCCGTGAGTCACCTCCTCTCATGCAGACTCGGACGCTAGCTGTGAGAAACGTGTCATCACCCATCGACGTGGATGGCAATGTATGGAGGGGGGGGAATGGGGGGGAACGGGGGGGGAGGGAGGGGGACCCCGTAACCGGGCGTGGCTCACGTGATAAACCGGTGGTCTTCCCAGCCAGGTGAAAGATACGAGGTGGGGAAGAGAACCGTCGGAACAACATCAATATCACTGATATAAATAGGATTATTTATAATAATCAATCAAATAAATTAAGCGATATCTTAAAGCTAGACTAACACGGGGAACACGAAGCTAAGCAAACAGAAAATTAGGTTAATCGCCGATCCGAAGAAAGGGGTATGTTAGCCTAATTTAACCTCTAGTTCAAGAAAACGGGGGGCAGGCTAATCACCAATCGACAATTGGGGTATGAAAGCCTAACTAAACGGTAAAATAAATTATAACAGGGAAGCTAATCGCCATACCGAAGCATGGTGTATGTTAGCCAACCTAGTACCTATAATATTATTAAAGGTAATCAGGAACTGAGAAGGAAAGAGAGAACATCAGAATAATTAAGATGATATGACTCTCAATCGTGACTGATAAAACTCCTCTAACAATGTAAGGCGTAGCTAGACTAAGGTCCGAAACGTGCGGTCGGAGCGTGCCCCGTGGAGGCCTAACTAAAAAACTAACTACATAAAGATATAGAGACTATGTATAAGTAACCATATCTAAAGTACTGAGAAAAAGGGAAATCTCTAACGGTATGGAAGACCGAAAGAGATAACCCGTACCGCCATGCGGTCGAGGGGCATACCGGCCGATAAGGCTCCGAATATGTATAAAACACGAAGATCATCATAAAATGAGATCAGTAACCCCAAACAGTACTTAACTTAGAAGCAGAAGTTGAAGACATCTTGAAAATAAATCCAAATAAATCCAAATAGAGCGAAACACAGCACCGAAAAAATTTTAACGTTTGTGTAACGCGCGCTATCGAAAGGAATGACGTCTCAGGCGTCGGAGGCGCTCACGGTAGTAGTAGACCGGGAGCTGTAGCACGGCTCCTCCGTAGTTCGGGGTTTTGTCGAAGGAAGAAGCTAAATGGCAAGGGACCTCTGGTAGTGATTCCACTCGCTCCTTACTATACCGACACTTCTATAAGAAGTGAGCGAGCCATTTATCTTGGCATTATATTGTTTCTTTTTTCTCTAGGATGAATAGCAATATTTATTCTTCAGAAATAGTATCAAAGGAACCATTTCACAGGCCGACACAGGTCAAGCCCAGAAAATATATTAAGCACAGATCGCTTCCGCCTCCGGTAGCTCAATGGCAGATATGCATGAAAGCTAAGGAAGTAAAGGCTGTTCTTACATCCTTAGCTTCACTGCAAACTAGGTCAAAAAACACTTGACAACACTGTCTTACACATGAAGTCCATATAAGCAAACGACATGTTTAGACAGCGGAGGAGATAAGTTCTGGGAGGAACTCTTCTCTTCACACTGGCAGCTGAGTTATCAGGTTACATCTTTCAACTTCACTCCAATTTGGGGTGAACAACTAGTAATTGAAAACTTTACGAATTAGAAAAAAGAATATGGAAAACACAAAATCGCTGTGTTTGTCTGAAAAATATTTCTAAATCATTGCTGTGGCCTGTGGTAAACAGAAAGAAATAAGGAGTCTAATGAGACATCTCTGTCCGATGAGTCTCGCAATGGCCACTGTAGAGCACAAAATATCAACCATAAGAGAGACTCCAAAGCAACAAGAGACTAAGTCTGTGATGGCCGAGCAGAGATCTAAATTAGAAGTTAACTCTCAACAGAGGAGAAACAATACTACGATGAACAAAAACTCAGTGGGAAGGCAGTAATCTACTACTCACATGTCTCCGAGGCTGAGTTGCCTGGTAGCACATTCCGCCTTCAAATGCCTTTCGTCTTATAGAGATATCGAGTGTATGACAGATGCCCTTGATCACCTATATGTAAACCAAAACAAGAGGGAAAGAAAAGCCCCCTGTTCAGTAAAAATGCCAACCCTGTGGTGTTGCCAAAACAATACTACTAGTCTTATCATATTCAAAATCGGAAACTCTTGGGAGGCCCAAAAGACTGACCTGAGTTTAAGGAAATTAAGAGATGGTACTACAGTATTTTGTCTCGGCTACACACCAAATGAATTAACTTACATGTATACGCCTGTATTCAAACGGTAAAACTGATAACAGATGTATAAGGACTGGAAGCAGACCTCCTTCATTATTTAATGAAGAGAGCAACAGTAAAGTTATCCCAAAGGGGAGCTTCTATGGCAAAAAATCAGGGCACCAATGACGACTGGTTCATGCCGAACTGGTTTATCCCCAAAAACGGGAAGACTGGAGAAATCTGAAGATTAGCCAGGATCACAGTCTCTCGCATCCAAACTCTGGGGAGTGTAATCCATAGAGTTCCGTAACCCAGGAAGTAGAGGAACAAAAAGAGAGGATGACTGTTCTGGCCTATCTTCTCGGAGCTAGCGGGAGCAGCCGATAACTCACTCTATCAACTTGAGGTGATGATGGCGAACCAAAGACTTATGAAAATGTATTCACCTAAGCAAAAAAGACGCTTCCTGGATGGAGAGCAGAGGTTTTCTCCCACCAAATGAAGTTTTGTGGGGAAAGGGAATGCAAGAGAGAGTCAAGTAGTGTTGACTGCCCAAAGTTTGCGAGAACTTGCCATTTCTCATCACACGTCTGTCTTAGTAATCGAAACTTCCTGTTCGAATGGTGGCTAACAAAAGATCCCCTAGTTTCGAAGAAGATGAATGAGGAGACTGTGTCTTTGAGCATCCAACAGGCAGCACCAGACTTCCAACAGCTGTGCCAGGTCAGGCGTGGAAAAAGGCCGACCGAACAAGCTGAAGCAAGGGAGTGGAAACGCCTCATTATGGTGCAGAGCACCTGTATGGGGATTGACGCTCAACAGAAAACGCCTGATACGATGAGAAATTCGAGCGGCTAGGCACTAATACCTGGTGCTCATCATGAGAATCGGTACTATTCTGATGAGTTTCTATAACAAAAGTATTTGAGAAAGTTCAAATATACAAATGCAGGAGCAGAATTCTAATTCACTTCCTCTACAGCAGAAAAGTCTGCGTTTCCACCTTTATGAGCATTGTGAAGGTGAGCGAGCCGACAAACTTAGTTGCGAACGCCTGTGGAGGAATGGCTATCAGAGGCAAAGAGTCACTTTACGATGCTTCCAATGTCTAGGCGCTAGCACAGGGCGTTCAATATACTAATTAGGTAAAATAAGTAACCGTCCTTTAATCTGTTGCCTACTGAGCACCACTCACTCAACACCTTTCCAGTGGCATTCAGTCGAAACCTAATAAAGTATGACAAGTTAGACCAAGGGGGAAAAAAACCCCTATCAGACTCCCTTCAGTTGAATCAGCTGCGTCATGAATCAATATCAACTGCAAGTCAAATCAGCTGAGTCATGAGTCGAACATCGATTGTGAGTCGCATCAGCCGAGTCATGAGTCAAAAATCGACCGAGAGTTGGAACAGCCAAGTCACAAGTTGAACATCAATTGTGAGTCGAATCAGCTGAATCATGAGTCAAAAATTGACTGAGAGTTGGATCAGCTGAGTCATGAGTCAAACATTGATTTTAGAGTCTCGGACAACGATTGTGAATCGACTCAGCTGAATCTGCTTAGTCGAACAAAAACTGTGAGGAGTCGACAAACATGACTACAAGGGGTTCATCGACTGAATAATACCTCTTCAGAGGTCAAAAGACCAAAGATTCATGCCATTGACTCGTTCCGTTAGGTGACGAACCACTGGAATAGGACGATAAGTGTACACTAAGATACGCCTTTTCAACGGCATTTGGTCAAAACCTATAAACTCACACAGGTTTGACCACAGGGGAAAAAAAAAAAAAAGAACCTCCTTACTACACATCCAACGTGACGCCTTTTCAATGGCTCTCTGCCAATACCTGGGAAAAGCTACAGGTTCGACTGAGGGGGCAACTACCGGTTGGGCAACCCCCTCGGACTCCCTTCAACTACCAGTATGTCCTCTCCTAGGCAGTTGTTGGCTGTGAGAAGGAGCAGGACAGTGACTAAGTCTAAGAGATCCAAGGGGCCAGATAGTCACCTCCTCTAATACACATCCAGAAAGATGCCTTTCCAGCGACTGTCTGTTGATACCTGGGACTGACAAGCAACAGGTTCGGCTGAGGGAGCAACTACCTGTGCGTAACCCCATGACCTCCCTTGGACCTCCAGTATGTCTTCTCCTAGGTGCAGGGGAGCAGGACAGTGACCTTTGTCTAAGAGAATTGAGGAACAAGTAGCCCCCTCCTCCACTGCACAACACTTCACTTACATTCATGATAATTGAAATAAAAAGCTGGCAAGGGCATGGGAAGGAAGCAATAGAGCCAGGCGTGGGAACAAATGAGAGAATTGGCGCTAGGTTTGGGAGGTGAAGGGAGTTGGCAAACGACAGATGTGAGGTGAGATGCCAGTGAATCTGGTAATCTAGGTTACTGATTACTTTCAAGAAAATAATTGATAAATAATCCATTACTAACTGCAAACTTTATATATATATATCACTATAGGGAATACTGGCATCTACAATTGAAACATTCATAATATACAAGTACATCAGCCTTTCATATATTCAGACATTCATGTAAACAACGTAAATATATGCATAACTCCAAAATAAAAAAAATAATTTTTTATCAACTAGTCGTTTTCTCATTAAATATTAAAGCCAATCAGACTCTAGTAATGTAAAAACACTGCTTTTGTTCTCCAATTAGTGATAAAAGAATAAAACAAATATTATTTTCAAAAAATATGAAATAGCATTTCATGTATTCAGATGTATTATATGTGTTATAAAATAACTTACCCTTCTAAATATACATATATGTTATATCACCAAACGTTTTTCTTTTATATTAAGTCACAAAGCAAATTCGACTCTAATATAAAAGAAAATTTATGAATAACAGAATACTAAAAACAAAATCATTATAACATTATCAGGAACGAACGTAATCGTGATCTGTAACCCATTACGTGACCCGCTAATTGATTAGAGAGGCCTGTTCTCAAGTCTAAATGACTCAAGTGGCCGCCTGTGCTCCAGTGCACCAGTGAGCTCGAGGCTATTGGCTTAAATGTGAAACGTTCACAGTTGAGGGACGATAGGAAATGCCTCCGTACACCAAGGCCATGTAAGCCTTCTCTCCCAAAGCCTCCCATCGCCAAACATTAACATCATTCTCTCCTTAATACTTTCAACCTCCCCCCTTTCAGTCTCTGCAAAGTGAAGTGACGAGTGTCGCAAGCACTGTAAACAAAACAAATTGTATTGGCCCAATGCAAATGTATGGCCTAAAAGAATGTCTCAACATTCACAAATTACTTTACGGTAACTATATTTACTGGCGGCTGGTGACTAATAGCCTATGGCTGGTAAACAAAATCAAAAGCAAGGTATAACCAAAGGGAATTATGTAACCTTCACAAATTACTTTTAAAGGTAATTATAAACTGGCGACTTGCACGTAGCCTAATCCCAGTAAGTAAATAATAAATGCAAAGGTTCTAAGATATAAGAATGGCATAACAATCAGGAATTGTTTTATGGTAATTATTTACCAGTATCAGGCTAATAACCAATGGCCAATAAAACAAAATCTAAACACAAAAGCTTGGCCTAATGGATGGCCTAAAGGAATGATGTAAAATCACAATTACTCAAGGCAATTATTACCGACGACTTGCACATAGCATAAGCTCGGTAAGTAAAACTTTTATGCAAAAGTATTAGGCCTAATTGAATGGGGTTACATTCAAAGACTATTGCCAGAGAATACAAATATCCGACTAGATAATCTGAATAAAACAAACAAAGGACAAAACTCATCCTCCTCGAAGGCTGCAAATGCATTCCGGTGGTTGTGTAACTACCGAAATTCGGTGATACAACCGGAAATTAAGAACAAGCTGCTTTAAGCACTCGATGTTTAGTCAAGCGCAGCAGGAAACAGAATGAAGTGCTTTGCTAAGTTGTTCCTAGTATTGCCGTTGGGGGACACTGAACAATCAAAGGCTGCTGAACGATGGAAACTATAGCTATATAATTAATGGGTAAGTCTCATATACAAAACAAAATCTACACTGATAACTGGTTATTGGCACCTCCTTTAGGTATGTTAGGGCGCCATAACTCTACTATTGGCACCAGTTGTTGTGCCAAAAATCACGGATTTTATTGGGCTAGACAAGTGCCATTAAACCGGATCGCCATTAACTGAGTCCGCCGGTAACCAGGGACTGCCTGTACTAAATGACAGCACCCTGAGATATGCCCAAAGAGTCTACAATACTGCCAAAACAAATATAAGTAATTGGGCAAATTCATTTGGATTGCATTTTTCAATCAATAAAAGAAAAGCCATTATTTTCTATAAAGAAAAAACGTGGCTAAAAGACCATGGTATCAAATTCCACCTCTATAACACTGAAATTGAGTTCTGTGAAAACATTTCATACCTAGGAATAGTGTTTGGTCAACATTTAAACTAGAAAGCACACATCAAGTATATTAAAGCTACAGTAGGGCCTCGATAATTGCGGGGGACAGGGCCCAGAACCCCCCGCGGCAAGTAAATACCCATGTTATCCTGGTACCCCCCTCAAAATTATCTTAAAAACTGCCTACTTTAATAGTTAACCCACCAAGACCACTATTCTAATGTTTATAACTGTCTACTTTAGTTCAAACACCAAATATGTCTTCAACTATCACCTTAAACTAAATTCAAGACAGTTTCAAAGTTATTTTACAACATTAGCCTTAAAAATATATGTAGTATATGTAATACTGTACATATGTAGCCTACTAGTTTATTAATTACAGCTAGAAGCCTACATACGCAAGTGCTATTACTACTCATGTGGGCTTCTTTTCTTTACAAGGAAAGAGAGGGAGAGGTAAGAGAAATATCAAAATTATGTAAATCATATGGGTACCCACCAACGATCTATGTTGATAAAGATGGCGACGATTTAGCAGTGCAATCGGATGAATAATGAAGATAATGCTACCAGCAGCATGCAGCGAAACATCTCTTCCCTTCTTCACAACATATGTTAATATATTACACGTAATAACCTTCATCTGACCTGACCTTTAGGTGTCTTTCCCACGAGTAAAAGAATCAGGGCTTTTGGATGCCACATTATTAACTCGTTTATATGGGTAGAATTTAAAGAACGCAGCAAACAACACATTTCAATAACAACATAAACAAAACGTGGGTAGGCCAGTGTTGCCGAATGGGAATGGCAATTTCTTGTTAGATTTTGCTCCATAAAGTGCTGAAAATTTCACATCATACACAACAATGCCACCCAGCCAATTTCAACAGATTGCTCTCTTTTTCGATTCAAACATGTTTCTAACATACACAATATACTTGTACATTACGTTACATAATTTCTAATAATTTCAAAACCTATTCTGTTCAATTCCTGAAAATGGTTTTGCAAGATTTTGTTCTTTTTTTAAAAGAAATATTCAACTTAACATTACAAAGATTTGATGTCAACATATGTATTCTAGATGTATTTGGAAACAAATGCAAGTTTTCCTGCCAAATGCTAGACTGAAAATTTTGTTCCTTGCTAATTACCTCAAGAAAATGAAAGCTAGCTATAAAAATGAAAAAAATGGTAACACTGGACTCAACAGATCTGCGCATCATACTACTATGCAACTGTACATTAGTTATGTGAAGATGGTGTTTAGTAGTACAAATGATAGTTATTATATCATTAAAAATATCAAAATAAACTAACAAACCTCTAACAATGCATTGTACATATGATCATTCTAAACTATTATTTACTACCAAAATAACGATGATATTTTGTATTGTTTGTTTGTATGGTGTTTTACGTTGCATGGAACCAGTGGTTATTCAGCAACGGGACCAACGGCTTTACGTGACTTCCGAACCACGTCGAGAGTGAACTTCTATCACCAGAAATACACATCTCTCACTCCTCAATGGAATGGCCGAGAATCGAACCCGCAACCACCGAGGTGAGAAGCAAACACCAAACCAACCACGCCACTGAGGCGCGATATTTTGTATTGAAAATGAATGTTACATATATTCCAAAACATTATTACTGCCATGATTAGTACAGTAATACTTTGGGTTACGAACCGATTAGTATACGAATTTTTTAACTTACGAAGTGACGACCTCATTCTGGAATACGAATTTCGCTTGGAATACGAATGCTGCGAATTTCCATCATGGGAGGCCGCCTGATTTATTTACATCGGATGAGCGTGGGATCTGCGAACGCATTTTTTTCGGCCAAAACTTAACGCCTGCTTTGTTTACATCGGATGAGCGTGGGATCTGCGAACGCATTTTTTCGGCCAAAACTTAACGAGGGTCACGTGACTTCCTCCTACGCATCCCTTGACCCTTTTTAAACCATAACTCTTTCAATATCTCACTGGCGGTAAGATTGAACGCATCTGTCCGTGATACGCTCTCAAATTTGCTTAGTGATTTGCGCACGTGTTGTGTTTTCCGTGATAGTGCTTATACATTACTATTACCCAAATACTAAAGACAATGGCTCCCAAGATGACGAAGGCAAGCAGCAAGAAGGAAAGCATAAGAAAGAAGGAGATGATTACAGTCGAAATGAAGAAGGAAATTATCCAAATGCATGATAAAGGCGAGAGTGCGTGAAAGACATTGCAGCATTCTTCAAGCGGTCGCAATCAACGATCTGCACTATTTTGAAGAAAAAGAAAGAAATTAAAGCCAGTAAAGCATCAAAAGGTGTCACAGTATTGACGAAACAACGGCCTTATATTCTCGACGATGTAGAAAATTTGCTCATAGAAAAATATTTTTTCAAAATTGTGAAAGACAACATAGTGTTGCGTAAGCGTAAAATTAGTGATCGTAGTGAACGGTGCTCTCTAGAGAAAGAACCAGAAAGTCTTCCAGAAGTGTTCACGGAGGGAGATTTATTTACCCCCCCAAGCCCTAAGCCCTAACTCCTCCTCCTCACCCTTCCCCTCCTCCCGTCTCCGTCAAGCCAGCAGCCACACTCGCCAAAGGTAAAGTTCAGGTTTTACTGTGCATGCATATTAAATCTAGTGTTTATATTTTAATTTCATTCTTCAATTTTATAATTTTATGTAATTCCTACACAAATTTTCAACCTTAGTGAACAAAAATAAATGGAAAAATATGAATTGAAATGGTTATTCATGGTCGGGTGGAACGCATTACGTATTTGCTTTTTATAACATTCTTATGGGAAAATCCATTTGGGTTACGAATTTTTTAAGTTACGAAGCAGGTTCTGGAACGGATTAAATTCGTAACCCAAGGTATTACTAGTAATACCACGGGTTGTTTTTAGTTGTATTGTGCATGAAATTGCGCACATTTCCATATATAAAACTTCATGTAACAGCTAATTTTAAAATGGTGCAAACATTACCACAATCGCATGTATGATTTTTTTCGGAAGAGAGTTACCGCACGGACGTAAGGAAAAAGTTTTTTCATAAATTCACCGTAAATCGAAATATTGTGCTAGAGACTTCCAATTTGTTACAAAATGAAGGTAAATGATTGAATATTACTAGAATATAAGAGTTTTAGCTTACAATTGCGTTTTTCGACCATTTCGGTATAGTCAAAGTTGACCGAAGGTTGAATTTTGGCACTTATCGTTATTTATTATGAAAATATCTCAAAACTGATAAAAGCTACAGTCATGAGTATTTTTTTGTTGTATTCTACATAAAATGCACACATTTTCATATATAATACTCCATGTAACGGCTAATTTAAAATGGTACAAAAATTATGTCAAAGTGACGAAATAATTTCCGAGATGTGTCACCGATACTTTTTAGTGCGGCAAGAAAGAAATTTGCGCTTGCACGCCTGCGTAACGATTTGTAAACAAAACAAACACCTTGATCCGTGAACTCCCAGCATCCCCCAAGGCGCGTAATTCAAGAGTTTTCGGCTGGTAGGCCTATAAGTATTTTTCCGCGAATTTAAAAAAAAACAAAAAAAAAACTTCTGTATGTCGACGTAAAATGTGTCCAGTCGGCACCCGAGAGACAAAAAAATGTTGAGTAAAATACGTCCACTCGGTGTTTAAGGGTTAGTGTTTTATATTTCGTGGCTGGCCACTCGGAGTATAAATTGAGTGCAATGATATGGAATTATTCCTTGAATAGGCTATTATTATGAAGATATGCCTATAATATATAAGGTGAGAATGGTTTCATTACCTTTATTGTAAGTTAATATCATACTGCGAGTCTTTTCATGTATGTTGGTGGTTATCGAACTGCGGCCGAGGCTCAGCCTACTAATAAACATCCGTATGCAACACGGACAAACCCGCGATGCTGCGATTCATACCAGTGGTTTAGCACGAGAAGCGGTCCCAGAAAAAACCCATGAATAACTGACTCCGTGATTGCTGATCCATGACTAAGCGATACCCCACTGTAATGGCATAAAAACCCTTGACCTATTAAAAAAACTATCCCATTCTATGTGGGGAGCAGGAAGTGACATCATGCTACAGTTTATATATGACATCGGTTCTATCTATAATATGATATGTATTAATCTAGTCCCTTTAAAGAAGTTGATATGCCTAAGCTTTAGCCTCCTTTTGGAAGGCTGGCTAGATGTCAGATGTCAAGATTCTGACAAAATACTGGACCCCTCAGAGTTTGTATCTATTCAGTGTTCTTTGATTCCTCAAAATCAGGTTGGGGCTCACCTGGAGAGATATCAGGCTCAGGGGCACAGCCCAGGGAAGAAAGTCATTTGCAAATCAACTGCCTCCAGCCTCAGGCCATCTTCCCTGACCTTCAAGTTTTCATAAATGCATAGGAAAAATGGCCAAAAACAACATCCCAGTGACCTACTTGAGGAATAAAACAGGAACAGTCCAAGTCACACTGCTTGCTTGCATTCAAAGTTTTTGCATAGGCAGAAAGGTAAAAGTTGCCATAATCCCTCTCCTTCAACTGGGATCCTGAAGCATTGTGACAGACATGCTCAGAAAGAAGCATAAAGTTCTCCCATTGGATTGGTCTCTTCAGTTATTGTCTGCAGAGCCTTGCGAGGGTTACAAGAACTCTTACTGGATCTGTTTGTCATGACACTCAATGCAGACTTCCTCTATTCTACTCTCCTAAACCAGACCCAGCTGCATGGGTAGTTAGCTCTTTCCATAATTAGGTTTGCTGAGACTCTTGCTGGTGAATTTTCAAACTACAATGGGCTCCCTGACAAATTCTGTTACTCTCTTTTGAGTGGCTTTAGACATTTTGGCTCTCCTCATAGATTCCAAGGCCTTTTCCAACTTGGAGGTTCCATGTGAAGGACCTCACTTTCATGTTTCGTCAATATCCTTAATCCCAATATTTTCATATGGGATGGTTATCAAGTGCATCTTCAGAGAGAGAGAGAATTTTAAGATACAGCTGTGTCACTTATTACCAACCATCTTGATCCTAAACCCCATCCACTTATCTGACCAAGTGAAAAAATTCATGGCTTAGGGTAACAGCATCTGTTCCAATCTTAGAGATTTGTTCCTTTCTTTACAGACTGAAGACACTATCTCTTAGCTGTTGCTGTATATTATGCTGCCTAATTATCAGTTATTATTTTGCCCGATCTTGATTTAGAAAACAACAGGAATTTTTCCTAGCTTTTTCATAATTTTAATCATTCTATCTCTTGAATCTCAATCTGCAGCAGCCTCACTACGCAGCCCTACAAGCCTTCACCTAGGCACTCAAAGGTATTTTTGATCACCTTAGCCTCTTTTAAATGTATCAGTGAACCCTCTGACAAGTAAACATGGCAATGGTAATGGGGATATCTAGGAATGAAGTGATACGAGCCTTAAAAAGAATGAGGAATGGGAAGGCAACAGGACCTGACTTAATCCCAGTCGAAGTTTGGAAAGCCTTAGGAGAGGAAGGGGTAGACATCTTGTATGATCTGATGGTAAAAATATTCGAACAGGAAAAGATACCAGAAGAATGGCGGGAAAGCATATTGATACCTATATTTAAAGGTAAAGGTGATGTCCAGGAATGCAGTAATTATAGAGGTATAAAACTAATGTCTCACACGTTGAAGATTTTGGAAAGAGTAATAGATAACAGGCTGAGAGAGGAAGTTAGAATAGGGAAGGAACAGTTAGGATTTATGAAGGGAAGCGGCACAACGGATGGAATATTTTGCATAAGGCAGCTAATGGAGAAATTCAGAGAAAAACAACGAGACCTGCATCTGGTATTCATAGACCTTGAAAAGGCCTATGACAGAGTGCCAAGGCAAGAAATATGGAGATGTTTGAGGGAGAAGATGGTGCCAGAAAAGTATGTCAGAATTATTCAGGAGATGTACAGGAATGTGTATACTAGAGTGAGGAGTAGTGTTGGAGAGACGGATGGATTTGAGATAGGAGTTGGATTACACCAGGGGTCAGCACTTAGCCCATTCATCTTCAACATCGTGATGGATGTAATGACCAGGGATGTTAGAGAAGCAGTGCCATGGTGCATATTATACACGGATGACATTGTGTTGTGTTCAGAGGGGAAGGAGGAGTTGGAGGGAAGGTTGGAGACCTTACAGACCTTACCTTACATCTTGTTCGGGTTGCCCCAGGTCCCTCAGTGTGAGGCACCTCTAATGTCTACCAGAGAGTTGCTAGTACATCTTCCGGTATATTTTGCATCTTCCAATCTTGGATGGTCTTGGATGCAGTTTAGATATTTGTCAAGCTTATTCTTAAACACATCTACGCTCACTCCTGATATATTCCTCAGATGAGCTGGCAACGCATTGAATAGACGCTGCATTACGATGCTGGTGCGTAGTGGATTAATGTCCTGTGTGCTTTCCTTATTTTTCCTGGTATATTTTTGGGCACTATTAATCTACCTCTGCTTGCTCTTTCTGATATTTTTAGTTCCATGATATTTTCTGCTATTCCTTCTATCTGTTTCCATGCCTGAATTATCATGTAGCGTTCTCTTCTCCTTTCCAGACTATATAATTTTAAGAGTTGTAGTCTTTCCCAGTAGTCTAGGTCCTTAACTTCTTCTATTCTAGCTGTAAAGGACCTTTGTACACTCTCTATTTGTGCAATATCCTTTTGATAATGTGGGTACCATATCATATTGCAATATTCAAGTGGACTACGAACATATGTTTTATAAAGCATAATCATGTGTTCAGCTTTTTCTTGAATTTTGAAGTGCCGTAACAACATTCCCATTTTTGCTTTACATTTTGCCAACAGAGTTGCTATTTGATCATTGCATAACATGTCCTATTCATCATCACACCAAGGTCTTTAACTGCTTCCTTATTTGTGATGGTCTCATTATTAGGTCCCTTATATGCATATAGCTTTCTTTCTCTGTCTCCATAATTTATTGATTCAAATTTATCAGAGTTAAATACCATCCTATTACCTCTGCCCAATCATATACTTTGTTAAGGTCTCTTTGTAGAGCGTTTCCTATCTTCATCACGTAATTTCTCTACTTATTCTTGTGTCATCTGCGAAACTACTCACTACCGAATCCTTAACATTATTGTCTATGTCTTCAATCATAATAACAAACAGTATTGCAGCTAACACCGTACCTTGCGGCACACCGGATATTACCTTGGCTTCATCCGATTTCTCGTCGTTTGCAATAACTATCTGTTTTCTGTTGTGTAAAAATTCTTTTAACCATCTTCCTACTTTATCCACGATATTGTGTTTTCTAATTTTCTTCGCTAATATATTATGGTCTACTTTATCAAAAGCTTTTGCAAAGTCTAAATAAACCACATCTGTTTCATTTCCGCTTTTCATATTTTTGAATATGTTTTCACGGTGGACTAACAGTTGGGTTTGTGTACTTTTTCCGGGTACGAAAACCAATGTTGTCCTTTATTAACAAAATATTTTTTATTTAAAAATGTTTCATAATATTTTTCTTCATTACCCTTTCATACACTTTCATTATATGTGATGTTAGACTCACAGGCCTATAATTACTTGCCTCTAGTCTTGATCCACTTTTGAAAGTAGGGGTAATATACGCTAATTTGTGCTCATCATATATCTTGCCTGTATCTACACTTTGTCTTAATAATATTGCAAGTGGCTTTGCGATAGAATGAACTACTTTCTTTAACAAAATAGCAGGAATTCCATCAGGCCCTGCAGCAGCTCCATTTTTAATTTCATTAATAGCCTGCACAATATCAGCTTTCCATTAATATCTATGTCAGCTAAATATTCACTATTTTCATCCCTTACTTCTATATCATTATCTTCATTATCTATTCTAGGGGTGAATTCTCTCTTATATCGTTCTGCCAGTATGTTGCCCAAAATTTTCCTTTTTTTTGTTTTCATTCGTTATCTCCCTTCAATTCTCAGAGGGCCTATTTCTATTCTTCTTTTATTCATCTTCTTCGCATATGAGTATAATAGTTTGGGGTTTTGCTTGATATTTAATAGGGTTTTTTCTTCCAAGTCCCGTTTTTCATTTTCTTTTGATTGTATAATCTTTTTTTCTGCATTTCTATCTTACTTTTTAGTTCTATAACTTTCCATGCATTTTTTTCTTTTGCAAGACCTTTTTTCCACTTTCTGATTTTCTGGAACAAGATTCTTCTGTCTCTTGGTATGCATGAATGATGTTTACTTTTCTTCTTCGGTATATATTTTTCCACTATTATCTCCAATATTTTATATAATATCTCCGTATTTACCCTTATCATCACTTACGAAAATGTTATCCCAATCGTGTTTAATTCTCATTAATTTCTGACCATTTTATATTTTTACTGTAGAAGTTGTATTTTCCATATCCTTCCCACTTTTTCATTTCTTGCTTATCTCTATTTTCACTTGCTTTGAATGAACTGTTAATTCTATGACATTATGGTCTGAAATACTCGCATTATAAACTATTATTTCTTTAACATAATTCATCTCGTTCACAATACTAGGTCTAAAGTATTTTCCTTTCTTGTTGGCAGGTGATTTATTTGTTGAATGTGTATTCTAGTAGCATATCTAATAGCTTTTCAAATTGCCTCTTATCTTCTGCACTACTATTACTCTCTTTTTTATATGTATAAGTACAACCACAATCTCCTATTCGTTCTTTCCATCTACGAAAGGAAAGTTGAAGTCACCAGATAGGAGAATAGTCAGTCCTTGTGATTTCTACATATATCATCCAATTTTTCAATTATTAAGTCAAACTCTTTAGTATTAGGAGGTCTATATATTACTATGTTCATCAATTTTTCAGATTCAAATTCTACCGCTATTAGTTCACATTCTGAGTTACTATATTTCTCATATATTTTTCCTTGTTTTTTGTCTTTCCCATATATTGCGGTTCCCCCTTGATTCCTATTTTTTCTATCTGATCTATAAGTTTGGAACCCTTTTATTTGATCATCATTCCAGTCTCTTGGGAATACCAGGTTTCACTTATATTCATTATATCTATTTTCTTTTCATTTTGGGTTAGTTCTTCTAAGTACTCTATTTTTCTTTTTGAGTTACTCGTAACTAAACCCTGCGCATTCATCACTATGATGGTTTGCGTGTTTTCTCCTTCATTTAATACTGATAGTAATAAGGATTTTCCCATGTCTCTTTCCTGTTTTTTCTGGTATGTTGTTCTTTTTTTCATTTCCAGAAATTCTGACATTAAAAAATCCAACTTTTCCATCCAATATTTGATCTTCCTTCATCATAATTATTCATTTTGTGTCTGAATCTGCAATTTTCTCCGTTCTGCAATATCCTCTTGCATAATAAATACAGTTATTATCTCTTGAGTAGAATTTCGGAGCTGATGCTTTGAAATTCTTTGCTGACACCTCTGCATATCTCATTGGTGGTTTGCTTTTCTCTTTTACCTGATATTCTTGATTTCTCTCTTTATTTGTTTGTTTCTTTCTTATTTTGGATTTTATTACTTGGTTGGTTATTTATTTGATTATGATTCATGGCTACAGGGTCTATATTTGCATTTTTTGTCGAACTTACATCCTTTTCCTTCTTTTAGGTTTTTACATATTTTTTTGGATGCAGATCTCTGCAATCATCCCATATCCATCTAAGTATGCACATTTACCATATATTTCATAGTTTTGACATATCTTAGGATGTTGTAGTAACATCTTTCTCCAAATCTGCAATTCCCTCTTTTCAAAAGGTTGCAGATTTTGTCTTTCTTGTCTATTTTTTCCTCTTTCCCGTCATTGTATAGATCTGGGTAGAGCCTCTTCGGGATTTGCTTTTCTGTTGTCATATCGTAATTTATTCTTCGTAGGTATGCTGCTTTATTGCCTCATATGTAGTATCAATGAGTATCTCTGCATCCATACTTTTATCTTGTTCTTTGTTTTCCTTATTTTTTTCTGTCATTTCATTTTTGTTTACTTCTCTTCCGTTTTCCTCTTCTTCTTTTTCTTCTTCTTCTTCCTCTTCCTTCTTCTTCTTCATCCTCAACTATTTGTACATTCAATCTTGATTTAATAACATTGTCTATCCATGATAGACATGTTGAACAAAAAATTCTTGTATCTTTTCTCAAATCTTGTATTACCTCAGCACACTGTGGATGGGTCGGAATGTTGCATGCAGCACATTTTCTGATTAGGTTTTGTGGATTGACTATGCTATACCAAACCTTACACAGTTTGCATGCTTTTGGCATTCTTTTTCCTAATGCATCAATTAGTATATTCACAAGATTCACCTTATTCATTTTCTTTGTCGGAATATTGTTGGTTTATGTATATTTTCTTTATGAGTCTCTTGACCACTTGGATTTTATTTGGAACTTCTTCAATTATTTTCAAGATGTTTTCATTCGATTTGTTCCAGTTTGAAGGATTATATCCTTCTAATATATCTATGAATGCTTTTGTTATCTTTTTGGTTAGGACTGTTGCTGATTTCATAGATGAGAAATGCCAGTTCCCTTCCTGCTACCTCATCGTATTGCGAATCTGCTAGACACGCCAAATTACGCCACCTTTTCCCGCAGTTGGAACTTACTGCCATCTTGTTCTGATTTATAGTATTACACTTGTACAAAACTAACTTAGAAGACGCTTTATCCTACTATTTTCACACTAATCTTATCACCGATAGTTCACGAACACTTCTAGATATTTCTCAAATTCTAGTCGTATGTTAAACTTGTGATATCTGTTGATTATTGTGACTTCACGCGGGTACGTCTCACCAAGCAAGATGGCTACTACGAGAGGTGAGCAGCACTTGAGGAGAGAGGAATGAGAATAAGCAGATCAAAAACCGAATATATGTGTTCTAGTATTACTGAGGACAGAGGAAGTAGCATAAGATTGGGTGGGGAAGAAATAATGAAAGTACAGAAGTTCAAGTACTTAGGGTCTGAATTAGAGGATAGTGGAAGCATGGACAAGAGGTGAGACACCGAATTCAGCAGGATGGAATAACTGGAGGTCTGCCATCAGGGGTCCTCTGTGACAAGACGGTCCCTCTGAAATTGAAAGGAAAGTTCCATAGGACGGTGGTCAGACCAGCAATGTTATATGGAACAGAAACAGCAAGTATGAGGAAAACAGAGGAGAAGAAGATGGATGTAGCAGAAATGAGAATGTTGAGATGGATGTCGGGAGTAACAAGGGAAGATAGGATTAGAAATGAGTATATAAGAAGATCGACAAAGGTAGCTGAAATATCGAAGAAAATACAGAAAAGAAGGCTTCGATGGTATGGACACCTGTTACGAAGGGAGGAACGTCATGTTGGAAGACATACGATGGAAATGGAAGTGCGGGGTAGAAGGAAGAAGGGAAGACCAAGAAAGAGATGGCGTGATTGTGTAGGGGAAGATATGGAATTGAAAGGTATAAATGAGAACGAGGCACAGGACAGAAATCGACGGAGACGACTCATTCGTAATGGCGACCCCATATAAAAATGCGTTTAAGCTAGGAAGAAGAAGTGAACCCTATGTCTGCAACTTGATTTGTTAGTCCTTCCCAATTTAGTTAACCTCAGACTTTGCAGCCAAGACTGTTATCTAGCAGGGAGTTCCCTGTTTGTTCCTTTGCTACTTCAACCCTTTCATCTTCCAAAGAGTGTAATCTTCTGTGTCCTATGAGGTATCTTCATGGCCACCTGCAATGCACCTAGTTATTCCATCCTTTTTCCTCTTGTCTTTTCTTACATATGAGTTGCCAGCTTTGTTCTGTCTCAAAGAACTTGATCTAATATCGGCTTCAGCAGATTATCATCTACACTTATCAGGCAGCTTCTAAAGGAGACCTTGCTTCCCTCTGGATCAAAGCTCATGAAGTATTTGGCCCTGTCTTCCTCTTTGGCTTCTAAGTACTGTATATTTCTGTGTATAAGACACCTTTATATCTTAAAATTCACCCCTAAAAATTGGGGGGTCATCTTATACTACCATCCTGAAAATCATACCTTGAATTCTAGGTGATGTTTATCAGTAGGCTCACTTCTACCGCAGTGCGATAACATACATGAAAAGATTCACTTTATGAAATAAACTGATGATAAAGGTAATACAGTGCATACTCGACTTACAGCACCACTGACTTACGGTGATTTGATCTTAGCAGCGTTAATGGCATTCTACAGTGCTGTAACTCGAAGTTGCATCAAGTTATAGCATCGCAAGCACCACTGACGATGCTAACAGCAAAAATAAGCATCAAGTTAATGGCACTGATTGTGCTGTAAATTGATGCAACATCAAATTACGGTGCCATAAATCAAGTACAGTGGTTCCTCGACATACAAAAGTCTCAACTTATGAAAAATTTGGCTCTACATACGAAAATAGTTCAGGTTACAAAAGGTTGTTGCTGTAAAGTCCTGAGATTCGCCCGGACCACCGATAACAATTTTAAAAGTCGCGCGCTTCCAACTGAGTAGACTCGCAACCATCCTCCCGCTCTCCCATTGGTTCCTGATGCTAGTCACCGCCATAAGATCCTGCTCTCCTATTGGTCAGCATCTCTCCCATCGTGCTCTACGAAAAGGCATTCTTCTTCAGCCATTGCTTTGCACCAGTGTTATCGTACGCACGCAGAATTCGTTCGTTCTATACAATTTCGTTTCTTAATTTAAATTCGTTAGTGATTTTGTTGTAGTACTACTTTATCGTGTTGTGTGAGAACTTTAGTACATACGTATACTCCATAACTTAATTACGTACAGTACATATGTAGTCATGGGTCCCATGAAAGTTGCTTAAGTTCACGGAAAGAAGAGGATGCTTTCTATGCAGACAAAAATGGAGATTATCAAGAAGCATGAAGCTGGCATGCGGTTGAGTGTGATCGCTAAGGAATATGGCCGAAATCCGTCGACGATAGGCACCATCCTTAAGCAGAAGGAAGCCATCAAAGCAGCTACACCTTCCAAAGGCGTGACTATTTTGTCTAGCAAGAGGAGCCACGTGCATGACGAGACGGAGAGGCTGCTTCTTGTCTGGATAAAAAACAAAGAAATCGCTGGCGATATGATAACCAAGACAGCAATCTGCCACAAGGCCAGCGCTATTTTCGGTGATTTGATTCCCCAGGCCGAAGACGACGCAGGAGAAGGGACATCGACGCCAACCCCAGACTTCAAGGCTTCTCATGGGTGGTTTGAAAAATTCCAGAAACAGGCTGGCATCCATTCGGTGGTGCGGCATGGGGAGGCGGCCAGCTCGGACACGAAAGCAGCCGAAGCCTTTTCTGGGCTCAGCTCGTGTCGGCCTATGAAAGGATCCTTAATATCATTCTTTCTAGGTAAAAATTAATCTAAAATTACCAGAGAAAAACAAAATTAAGAAAATGTCAGTAAAACTGACTCGCTCACCTCTTAAAAGAAGTGTCGGTATGGTAATAGGGGGCGAGTGGGAACACTACCACGAGACATTCACCAATTAGACCTTCCAATCAGAATCCCCACAAGAGAGAGCTGATACCAACGGGCGATGCAGCCGCTACTACTACTACTAGAGGACGCCACGGACAGCAGCGCCCCCCTATTGCGGTGTCATCCTTAATATTTAGCGCTAGGCGTCCAGAACGCATTTTTCTCTCGTGCTGTGCAATTTACGAGGATTTATTATCTTCTTCAAGATGGAACGTTCTGCAATCGCAACAGCTAAGTTAAGTGCCTCATAAGTAATGTTTTACTATATTTTTGTCTTCCGGGAACCAGTATTTTCCTTCTAATAGGTCATATACGGTTTCCCGGTTGTCTCGTGGCGGCGCCATGCTGCCTCGTTAAGAATTCCCGGTCCTCCATACTGGGACTCTTATACTTATGGGCTTACCTTTACGTCATCGTTTTTACATCGAGTTTTAGCTAGTTTAGCCCCCTTACCATTTCTCTTAGTTTGGTATTTAGGGCTATTATTATTGTTCCAGCCCAGCATCCCGGCTCTTGCTCTTCATCGGCTTTCGCTGGCTCCGAGTAGGCTTCTGTTCCTCGGAACAGTTTGCTTCCTCCTGGGCTTCTTTTTCTTCTACTAAAGTGTCTTTTCCATCTTTACGATGTAATTTTATTCTATTTAGGGTGTTAGGCTAGCCTAGGTGCATGTTCCATGATTTGGTACAGCCTGGTTCACGTGGCCCTCCCACGGTTGTGTTGTCGCGGGCTTAGGCCCACTTGCGGTCACGTGTTCCATCGCACTTACCCTTCCCCTTCCCTCCCTACCAGGTATAGGGAGGTGCTGGGGGTGGGGACCCCTTGGTTGTCATGACAACCTCAGTTGCCCTCCTCCCTCCCTCTCTGAGGTGGCCAGGGGTTCCTCCCAGCAGGGGGTTATAGGGCGACCACTCATAGGGTACGTGGTCTCCGAGCGGGTAGTTGTTGAGACGGGGAGGAGTAGGCCACCCCCCCCCCCTCTCTCTCTCCCGCCGTGTTACACCGAGACCCTCCCCCCCCTTCCCCATTGCTCAGCCACCTTCCCTTTCTATAACGAACGGAGCCTTCCGTCGCAGCCGGGGCACCTTTGGTTATAGATTACTGGCTCCGCCAGCGGGCGGGGTGGTCACTACTAGTGGTCGGTTGCTTGCCTACTATATCCTTATATCTCTCCCCGCTACCGGAAGGGAGCTTGCCTTTCTTACCCGGGCACTCTTTCTAGTAGACGGGTGGAGGAAGGTTTGATATTATTGTATTTAAGGATATACCCTAATTTTACGATGATTTTGTTTAATTTTATTATTCTTATGCTTACCATCCCCGCCATTTTTCGTCGTGGTTTCTTTTACCACCACTCCTGGTTGGATTCTATCTTTTGTCCCCGCCGTCGGCGGAGCATAGCCTAGGACAACCAACCAACCTTGTTACCACACGTATTATGGCGGGGCTCTGGTTTAATCTAACTTTCTCGCTCCGGCACCAGCGGAGCAACTGTTAGACTGTAAGTGTTCTCCTGATACTCATGTATTTTTCCACTACAGGCTACCAACTGTCAGGTCCCGGCGTGCAACGCGACGTTGTACGACCCCTGCGGCCCATGATGAGTGCAGGTCTCACGCTCCTTGTGCCACGTCATTCAACGATATGATCGTCTGGCACCCGGAAGCCTGCGCCATCTGCTACGACCTAGTCGGTCAGCCCCTGGTGGAGGGGGTAAGTCGATTATAGGCTTCTTTATCACTTACTAACAACTATTAGACATAAGTTTGTTAACCCCGTTCCGCCATTAGAAGCTCATCTCGCCCTTTCTTCCAGGCTACTAGTGTGAGGGAGGTCGCCCTTGCTACCCTGAAAGCGTGGGTGGGCGGCTTCGGGAAGAACGCCGCCAAAGGCCAGCCGTACATCCTTGATAAGAAGCTGGCCGTCCAGATCTTCCCGCGGGCAAGTCAACTGGGTACGTTGACCCCTTGTCCGCAGCCCCTCTCATAGCCTCCATCCAGCAATATCTCCAGCAATCTTTCGGGGTCGTAGCTTCTCAGGAGTCGTTCCGGACGTCGCTGCCCTGGACCTAAACATCGAGCCGATGGCGGTTGGAGTAGAGGATTTGTTGGTTGAGGTAGGTGTGTCGGGCGCCCAAGGTCTTTCCTTGGGTGTTTCCCGGATCTTCTCCTGTCCCTTCTTCGAGCGCCTCTTTCCAAGGCTTTGTGGGATCTGAGATCCCTACCCACTCTCCCGCTCTCTCTGTACCTCCTAAGGTGAAGGGACAGAGAGAACCGAAGACTCTATCTAAGACGACTTCTAAGAAGTCGTCTTCCGTCTTCTTTCTGGCTAGGAAGTCTTTTTTTTCGACTTCTTACGCTGACGCGGTGGAAGGTCCAACGCCAGAGCTCTTCTTAAACTTCGAAGAGCTCTAGAAGCAAGGCTTCTAAGGAGAAGGCTCGCGCTCCCGCCGAGCCAGTGCCTTCTCCTGCCTCCACCGCATCCACTCCGGCAACGCGGTGGGGAGGAGCGGGATCCAGCACCTTTGATCCCACTGCTTTCTCAGCAGTGGTGATGCAACAGGTGGGTGAGATGGTTGGTTCGCAAGTCTCCGCCCTGGGGACGAAATTTGAGCAGATGTTTGCACAACTGTCAAGCACCCTGTCTCAATCAGGCCAATCCATCCAGGATCTCTCTAACAGGGTTAGAGAGAATGAGGACCGAGTGGCTGGGCTATCTCAGGTCCCTCTTCCAGTCTCCCCAGGGCCAAGCGCTGGTATTTTCCAGCTCCCGCCATACGACTCTCTGCCAGCTTTCTCTATGGAGAACCCTTGGAGAGTAGCCGCCTACGCTCCATTTAAGGATGGGATGATCTCTATCCCGGAGTGTGGAACTCGAAGGATTGAGGACTTCGAGTTTTATCCTCCGGGTCTGGCGCAGCCTTTTTCATCGGCTATGCTAGGCTGACTGTAGCGGCTCTTACTAGGGAAGGACAAGATCTCTAGGGAAGATGTTCTCTACAGTAGGGATCATGCCCAACGGGAATGGGTTCACTGCCTTGAGGACTGGGAGTGCATAAACACTAAGCTCCAAGCCTATAAGAGTCCTTTCACTATTTTTGCGACGGAAGAAGAGGCTTCTCTTCCGTTCGCCACGAAAATAGTTGAGAGGACTCTTCAGGCAGTCCTCAAGGATGAGCCCATGCCACAACTAAGGGAGGCTGGAGTCTACTTCTCCGCTCTTCCCCAGCTTTTGGAGAATTGTGGGAGAACTTGCCAGCTACATTCACGCTTGGCAAGCTCAACCGGACTGCGCCATGGACCAGTTCGGTGAGAAGCTTCCAAGACTGCCTGATTCCTTGATTCAGGCGGAGTTTGACGCGCGAAATAGGTTTGGCAGGTCCCTCAATTCTCTAATAATAACAGAAATGGCTGCTCTTTCTTATGCTACAGAACCGCTGTTTAAGATCTTGGCCAAATCCCAGCTTCAGTCGGTTCAGACAGATGCTTTCGACTTCTTCAAGCTAGGAGGAATTGCCGAAAGCAACGTTCTGCAGGAGTGCACTATTAGGCACGAGCCTAATAGACTCCTGGGCTTCTAGCATGTGGGGAGCGGATCTCTTCCCGGAATCCGCTGTAAATGAAGTGCACCACGAGGCTGCTAGGCTCAACCAGAGCCTTAGAGCTAGGTGGGGAATTTCCATCTAAGAGGAAGCAAGAATCCGCCCCCACTGCTGGTAAGAAACCAAAGAAAGTCTGGTAAAAGGTTCCAGCCTTACCAGAAACACCAGCAACAGCAGCAATTTGTCCAGGCCGTCCCGGTTACCCAACAGGGACAAACCTGGTAGTTCGAAACAGAACCAGCCCATCCTCCTGCTGTCTCCTCAATCACAACCGTCGACCTCCTACGCAATCTCGCCGGCCTTCAACCCTACGTATGAAGGTCAGAGCTACACTCCCGTTCCCAAGCAGCCGAGAGGTTAGGGCGAGAGGCTACTTTCGCCAGCGGGGCGCAGGACGGGCGACAAGGAGCAGGCAGTTCAGAGGAGGGCGTGGCGGTCAACCCGCCCATCAACAATGAGGCTCCCCAGGTAGGAGGGAGGCTGTTCCCTCTTCCGTCTTACAGGTGGGGGTTCAGCAATTGGGCACAGAGCATAGTGTCCAAATGGGTTGGGTTGGAGTTGGATCAAAGAGATCCTCCTCCAATCAAATCATTCCACCAAATACCATCAGAGGAATTGACAGATTACGCGGAGGAACTCCTTCAGAAAGGAGCTATTGCGAGAGTCAAGCATCTAAAATTTCAAGGTGCTTATTCAGCATGCCAAAGAAAGGCTCAACAAAAAGAAGGGTAATCTTAGACTTGTCAAAGCTAAACTCTTTCATTCGTTGCGACAAGTTCAAGATGCTTACCCTCTCGCAAGTAAGGACCTTACTTCCGCGTGGAGCCGTCACATGCTCCATCGATCTTACATTCCGACCCATCCACAGTGTGCTGAGGTAACAAGATTTGAGAAAAGATACAAGAATTTTTTTGTTCACATGTCTATCATGGATAGACAATGTTATTAAATCAAGATTGAATGTACAAATAGTTGAGGATGAAGAAGAAGAGGAAGAGGAAGAAGAAGAAGAAAAAAGAAGAAGAGGAAAACGGAAGAGAAGTAAACAAAAATGAAATGACAGAAAAAAAATAAGGAAAACAAAGAACAAGATAAAAGTATGGATGCAGAGATACTCATTGATACTACATATGAGGCAATAAAGCAGCATACCTACGAAGAAATAAATTACGATATGACAACAGAAAAGCAAATCCCGAAGAGGCTCTACCCCAGATCTATACAATGACGGGGGGAAAGAGGAGGAAAAAAATAGACAAGAAAGACAAAATCTGCAACCTTTTGAAAAGAGGGAATTGCAGATTTGGAGAAAGATGTTACTACAAACATCCTAAGATATGTCAAAACTATGAAATATATGGTAAATGTGCATACTTAGATGGATATGGGGATGATTGCAGAGATCTGCATCCAAAAATATGTAAAAACCTAAAAGAAGGAAAAGGATGTAAGTTCGACAAAAAATGCAAATATATGCACCCTGTAGCCATGAATCATAATCAAATAAATAAACCAACCAAGTAATAAAATCCAAAATAAGAAAGAAACAATAAAGAGAGAAATCAAGAATATCAGGTAAAAGAGAAAAGCAAACCACCAATGAGATATGCAGAGGTGTCAGCAAAAAATTCAAAGCATCAGCCTCCGAAATTCTACTCAAGAGATAATAACTGTATTTTATTATGCAAGAGGATATTGCAGAAACGGAGAAAATTGCAGATTCAGACACAAAATGAATAATTATGATGAAGGAAGATCAAAATATTATGGAAAAGTTGGATTTTTTAATGTCAGAATTTCTGGAAATGAAAAAAAAGAACAACATACCAGAACAGGAAAGAGACATGGGAAAATCCTTATACTACCAGTATTAAATGAAGGAGAAAACACGCAAACCATCATAGTGATGAATGCGCAGGGTTTAGTTACGAGTAACTCAAAAAGAAAAATAGAGTACTTAGAAGAACTAACCCAAAATGAAAAGAAAATAGATATAATGAATATAAGTGAAACCTGGTATTCCCAAGAGACTGGGAATGATGATCAAATAAAAGGGTTCCAAACTTATAGATCAGATAGAAAAAAATAGGATCAAGGGGGAACCGCAATATATGGGAAGACAAAAAAACAAGGAAAAATATATGAGAAATATAGTAACTCAGAATGTGAACTAATAGCGGTAGAATTTGAATCTGAAAAATTGATGAACCATAGTAATATATAGACCTCCTAATACTAAAGAGTTTGACTTAATAATTGAAAAATTGGATGATATATGTAGAAATCACAAGGGACTGGACTATTCTCCTATCTGGTGACTTCAACTTTCTTTCGTAGAATGGAAAGAACGAATAGGAGATTGTGGTTGTACTTATACATATAAAAAAGAGAGTAATAGTAGTGCAGAAGATAAGAGGCAATTCGAAAAGCTATTAGACATGCTACTAGAATACAACATTCAATAAATAAATCACCTGCCAACAAGAAAGGAAAAATACTTTAGACCTAGTATTTGTGAACGAGATGAATTATGTTAAAGAAATAATAGTTTATTATGCGAATATTCAGACCATAATGTCATAGAATTAACAGTTCATTCCAAAGCAAGTGAAAATAGAGATAAGCAAGAAATGAAAAAGTGGGAAGGATATGGAAAATACAACTTCTACAGTAAAAATATAAAATGGTCAGAATTAATGAAAGAATTAAACAAAGATTGGGATAACATTTTCGTAAGTGATGACATAAGGGTAAATACGGAGATATTATATAAAATGTTGGAGAAAAATAGTGGAAAAATATATACCGAAGAAGAAAAGTAAACACATCATTCATGCATACCAAGAGACAGAAGGATCTTGTTCCAGAAAATCAGAAAGTGGAAAAAAGGTCTTGCAAAAGAAAAAAATGCATGGAAAGTTATAGAACTAAAAAAGTAAGATAGAAAATGCAGAACAAAAGATTATACAATCAAAAGAAAATGAAAAAACGGGACTTGGAAGAAAAAACCCTATTAAATATCAAGCAAAACCCCAAACTATTATAACTCATATGCGAAGAAGATGAATAAAAGAAGAATAGAAATAGGCCCTCTGAGAATTGAAGGGAGATTAACGAATGAAAAAAAGGAAATTTGCAAACATACTGGCAGAACGATATAAGAGAGAATTCACCCCTAGAATAGATAATGAAGATAATGATATAGAAGTAAGGGATGAAAATAGTGAAATATTTAGCTGACATAGATATTAATGAAGCTGATATTGTGCAGGCTATTAATGAAATTAAAAAAATGGAGCTGCTGCAGGGCCTGATGGAATTTTTCCTGCTATTTTGTTAAAGAAAGTAGTTCATTCTATCGCAAAGCCACTTGTAATATTATTAAGACAAAGTGTAGATACAGGCAAGATATATGATGAGCACAAATTAGCATATATTACCCCTACTTTCAAAAGTGGATCAAGACTAGAGGCAAGTAATTATAGGCTGTGAGTCTAACATCACATATTATGAAAGTGTATGAAAGGGTAATGAAGAAAAATATTATGAAACATTTTAATAATAAAAAATAATTTGTTTAATAAGGACAACATGGTTTCGTACCCGGAAAAAAGTACACAAACCCAACTGTTAGTCACCGTGAAAACATATTCAAAAATATGAAAAGCGGAAATGAAACAGAGTGGTTTATTTAGACTTTGCAAAAGCTTTTGATAAAGTAGACCATAATATATTAGCGAAGAAAATAGAAAACACAATATCGTGGATAAAGTAGGAAGATGGTTAAAAGAATTTTTACACAACAGAAAACAGATAGTATTGCAAACGACGAGAAATCGGAATGAAGCCAAGGTAATATCCGGTGCCGCAAGGTACGGTGTTAGCTGCAATACTGTTTGTTATTATGATTGAAGACATAGACAATAATGTTAAAGATTCGGTAGTGAGTAGTTTCGCAGATGACACAAGAATAAGTAGAGAAATTACTTGTGATGAAGATAGGAACGCTCTACAAAGAGACCTTAACAAAGTATATGATTGGGCAGAGGTAAATAGGATGGTATTTAACTCTGATAAATTTGAATCAATAAATTATGGAGACAGAGAAAGAAAGCTATATGCATATAAGGGACCTAATAATGAGACCATCACAATAAGGAAGCAGTTAAAGACCTTGGTGTGATGATGAATAGGAACATGTTATGCAATGATCAAATAGCAACTCTGTTGGCAAAATGTAAAAGCAAAAATGGGAATGTTGTTACGGCACTTCAAACAAGAAAAGCTGAACACATGATTATGCTGTATAAAAAAAAACATATGTTCGTAGTCCACTTGAATGATTGCAATATGATATGGTACCCACACTATCAAAAGGATATGCACAAATAGAGAGTGTACAAAGGTCATTTACAGCTAGAATAGAAGAAGTTAAGGACCTAGACTACTGGGAAAGACTACAATTCTTAAAATTATATAGTCTAGAAAGGAGAAGAGAACGCTACATGATAATTCAGGCATGGAAACAGATAGAAGGAATAGCAGAAAATATCATGGAACTAAAAATATCAGAAAGAGCAAGCAGAGGTAGATTAATAGTGCCCAAAACTATACCAGGAAAAATAAGGAAAGCACACAGGACATTAATCCACTACGCACTAGCATCGATAATGCAGCGTCTATTCAATGCGTTGCCAGCTCATCTGAGGAAATATATCAGGAGTGAGTGTAGATGTGTTTAAGAATAAGCTCGACAAATATCTAAACTGCATCCCAGACCATCCAAGATTGGAAGATGCAAAATATACCGGAAGATGTACTAGCAACTCTCTGGTAGACACTAGAGGTGCCTCACACTGAGGGACCTGGGGCAACCCGAACAAGATGTAAGGTCTGTAAGGTAAGGACGCATACTATCATATCCCTATAGCCAGGACACTTCCGCCCATTCTAGGCTTCAGGCTAGGAAATCAGACATTCTCATTCAAGTGATGCCCTTCGGTCTGAATGTAGCCCCCAGGGTCATTCACGAAAATAGCAGAAGTGGTTGTGCAACCAATTGAGAACTCAGGGAATCATGGTAGCAGCTTACCTCGACGATTGGTTGATCTGGGCACCAAACCGTCGAGGAATGTCTCAATGCCACCAAAAAGGTAGTTCCACTTTCGGAACATCTGGGGTTCCAGATAAACAAAACGAAATCCAGACTTACCCCGGCCCCCCGGAGTCTCGTTTTCAGTGGTTTGGGAATCCAATGGGATTTGTCTTCCCACAATCTGTCAATTCCAGTGGCCAAACGGAAGGAAATAGCAAAATCGATCAGGCAATTTCTCAAATGCAAGCAAACGTCAAGGAGAAACCAGGAAAGAATCCTAGGGTCCCTTCAGTTTGCTTCGGTAAACAGATATCCATCCGAAAGCAAGGCTAAAAGATATAAATCGAGTTTGGCGATCGAGAGCAAACACCAAAATCTCGAGACAAGTTGTCAGTAATTCCACAGATCCTTCGCAATCAACTCCGTCCATGGTCGAAAGTAAAGAAACTTAGCCAAGCAGGTACCCCTTCAATATCCTTCAGTGTTAACCATTCACACGGATGCCTCCCTGTCCGGGTGGGGGGGATATTCTCAGTTCAAACAGGTTCAGGGGACTTGGTCAGTTCAATTTCGCCAGCTCCACATAAACGTTCTGGAAGCAATGGCAGTATTCTCTTACCTTGAAGAGACTGCTTCCCCCGAAAAAGTCTCATCTAAGGCTAGTTTTGGACAGTGCAGTAGGTAGTTCATTGCATCAACAGGGGAGGGTCCAAATCCAAGCATGTGAAACCATGTCATGATAGCCATTTTTGCCCTAGCAAACAAACACAAATGGCATCTGTCCGCCACTCACCTGGCGGGGGTAAGAAATGTGATAGCAGACGCTTTGTCCCGTCAGTACCTCTGGAATCAGAATGGTCCTAGACGACGGGTCATTCCAGTGGATAAGCCGGAGAGTCCCAGGTCTCCAAGTAGATCTCTTCGCCTCACAAGCGAACCACAAGCTCCCTTGCTATGTGGCCCCCAACCTGGACCCTCTGGCTTATGCCACGGACGCCCTGTCGTTAGATTGGGATCAGTGGAGAAAAAATTTATGTTTTTCCTCCAGTGAATCTTCTCTTGAAAGTCTTAAGCAAGCTGAGGACTTTCAAAGGAATAGTAGCTCTGATTGCACCGGACTGGCCCAAGAGCAACTGGTATCCTCTTCTTCTGGAATTGGGTCTCCGACCTCAACGGATTCCCACAATCCCAAGCTGTCACAATCAGTACAAATGAGGACTGTGTTCGCTTCCTCAGGAATTCTTCAGACCCTAATTTTAGGACTTCATGAAGTTTGCGGCTAATAAAGATGCTAATATTGATCCACAAAATATTCTCTTCCTAGAATCAGATAAGAGAGAGTCAACCATTAGACAATATGACTCAGCTGTTAAATAATTAGCATCTTTCCTGAAAGAATCAAAACACTACAACCATGACAGTTAATCTAGCATATACCTTTTTCAGGTCCTTGTTCCTTTTTGAAAAAGGTTTAGCAGCTAGCACTATTACTACTCATAAATCGGCTTTGAAGAAGATCTTTCAGTTAGGTTTTCAGATAGATCTGACTGAATCTTATTTCACGTCTATTCCTAAAGCCTGTGCTAGACTTAGACCTTCTCAAAGGCCTACTGCAGTTTCATGGTTCTTAAATGATGTCCTCAAACTAGCTTCAGATACTGACAACTCGTCTTGTACATTCATAATGCTTCTTAGGAAGACATTATTCTTATTAAGCCTAGCTTCAGGAGCTAGAATTTCGGAACTGTCGGCTCTATCCAGAGATGCGGGTCATGTGGAATTCCTCCCCTTCAGGAGAAGTTCTGCTTGCTCCGGATCGTAGCTTTTTAGCTAAAAATGAGGATCCTCTGGCAAGGTGGGCTCCTTGGAAAGTCATCCCACTTCCCCATTCCCAAGATCCTTCTCTCTGCCCAGTATCAACTTTAAGAGCCTTTCTATCTCGTACATCCTCAAGATCCTCAGGTCCTCTCTTCATGAGAGAAAAGGTGGTACTTTGTCAGTAAAAGGTATTAGACAACAAATCCTTTACTTTATTAAACAAGCCAATCCTGATTCATTCCCAAAAGCACATGACATCAGGGGAGTAGCCACCTCAATTAATTACTTTCAACATATGAACTTTGAGGATCTTAAAAAGTATACTGGATGGAAATCCCCGACAGTCTTTAAACGTCATTACCTAAAGTCCTTGGAATCTTTAAAATTTTCAGCAGTAGCAGCGGGAAACATTGTTTCTCCTGATACTGTCTAGTAGTCGTAGTATAGATCCAAGGTTTCTACCTTTCTACCTCACCTCATCCAACATTCCTCACCCTATCGCCATGCTACTCGGATATCCTAGCCTTAGCCAGCTGAATCATACCAGTGGATTGTCCCTTATTTTTTTGCTAGGGACATCCACACTTGGCTCACTGTTATTGCTAACTTCAGTGTTTTTTTTATACCTACCCTTTTTTCTTTTTTTATGCTAGGGTAGGACACCAATGTTGTTTGTATATTATGGTAAAATTTTAAATTTTCTAAGTAAATCTAATTTGTAAAAATTACACTGCATTGTTATATTTACTGTTTTTACTGTAATTTTAAGTACTTTACATTACTAACTTTCTTTTATGTTACTGTTTAAAATAAGTTAGACTTAAGTACTTAGTTTATATGCTGTAATTGATTTACTTATATTATATCCCTCATTTTACAACTGCTTTTCATTTGTCCCTTTTTTTTTTCCCATCTTGTCTGTTTCTCTGGTACTCTTTCATAGGCCGACACGAGCTGAGCCCAGAAAAGGGGATTTTGACGAAGGAAAAATCATTTCTGGGTGATGGCTCGTGTCGCCCTATGAAACCCACCCTGTATTGTTTGCCCCCCCTGCAGGACAAGATGTTTTAGATTAAGGATGACCGCTAGGGGCGCTGCTGTCCGTGGCGTCCTCTAGTAGTAGTAGTAGCGGCTGCATCGCCCGTTGGTATCAGCTCTCTCTTGTGGGGATTCTGATTGGAAGGTCTAATTGGTGAATGTCTCGTGGTAGTAGTGTTCCCACTCGCCCCTATTACCATACCGACACTTCTTTTTAAGAGTGAGCGAGTCAGTTTTACTGACATTTTGTTCTTTTTTTGTGTTTTTCTCTGGTAATTTTAGATTAAATTTTTTTTACCTAGAAAGAATGATATTAAGGATCCTTTCATAGGGCGACACGAGCCAATCACAGAAATAGATTTTCCTTCGTCAAAATCCCTTTATTAAGACGTTCGACGAGATGAATGCCATCAACGAAGGCTACAGTTCTCAGCAAGTTTTCAACTGTGATGAGACTGGTCTTTTTTGGAAAAAAATGCCTCATAGGACGTACATCATGGAGGAAGAGAAGAAGCTACCTGGGCATAAGCCTATGAAAGACAAGCTTGGCAGGAGGTTTCGAGGGGAACCTTGAATTCTTCGTGGAGGAAACTCTGGCCTGATGCCGTATCCGCCCGAGACTTTGAAGGATTCGACATGGGCGAAGCTGGTGCAGATTCAGAAACAGTTGACGATCCTGAAACTGTTTCGCAACTAGATGTTGACAAGATCGTTGTACTCGGTAAGCCCATGGGGCTGGTCGTCGACGAGGACGACATCAATGACCTTCTCGAGGAGCACCAAGAGCAGCTTTCGACGGATGACTGAAGGAGTTGGAGGCCATGCAACATAACGTTGTTCAAGAAGAGTTCTCTAGCAGCAGCAAGGAAGAGGAGGAGGACCCTATGACAACAGCAGAAATTAAGGATGCTCTAGCTATTTTTCATAAGGTACAATCATTTGTAGAAAAGACACACCCCAAAAAGGCTTAAACAGGTCGTATGCTTGCGCAGTTCGATGACGTTTGCCCGAGTCGTTTCAGGAACATTGTGAAAAGTAGGCAGAAGCAATCTTCCTTGGATAGTTATTTTTAAAGAGGCCTTTAGTAGGAGTAAGCAAAAAGGAAGATCCAGTTGATACTACGAAAAAACAGAAAGTTGAAAGTGGTGAAGAAATTAAAATTTTGTAGAAAAAAAGTTGTCTAAAAAAGTAAAACAATGTAAAAATTAAAAATAATTTTTAAAAAATTTAATTTTAAGTTTTTTTGTCAAATTGTGTTACGGTTTTGTTAATGTGTTTCGTAAAGTTTAGTCTATGTTTCCTGACATTTTTTAATGTGTTTCGTAAAGTTAAGTGTACGTAGTACGTAACAAGTTTTTTGCCGTTTGTCCTCCTCTGTCACCACTTTCGGAGATACCCTCACTTGAAAAGTAAGGTTCCACATTTTACTACATACGTAAGTATGTACATACAGAATTTCTTGTATACCATGTACACTAATAACTTTATTTACATGTACTATGTAGTACAGTAGGCCCCCGTATTCACGTTCTTTCCTCCGGATTCACGAACTCACTGATTCGCGGATTTTCTCTGGACCATATCTACCCATTATTTACGGTGAATTCGCCTATTCGAGGGATTTTCCGACGATAAATAATCACTAATTCGTGTATTTTGATGTTATTTTCATGCCTAAATACATTTTTATGATACAAAAATTATTTACTAATTTTAAAATATTAATATTGATCAAAACTGTACTAGTAAGTTTAATAAGATTAAATGATATCACATAATAACTAATAATTCTCTCTCTCTCTCTCTTACAGAGATGTATGCTTTTAGTATGATAAATGATTTACTAATTTTCAAATATTAATATTAATGTAAAGAGCAATCACTTCAATAAAGAAAATATTACAGTGAATTAGTAAGTTTTAGTTCTTTTGAACTCCAGGTCTCTCTCTCTCTCTCTCTCTCTCTCTCTCTCTTACTGAGATGAGAGATTTTTATGGTACATGTGTGTAATATGTTTATTAATATTTTCAAATAATAATAATAATAATAATAATAATAATAATAATAATAATAATAACTGTAATTACAAAAATCATATGTGAAAGTATTTTACAAATACTACGATAATCTCTCTCTCTCTCTCTCTCTCTCTCTCTCTCTCTCTCTCTCTCTCTCTCTCTCTCTCTCTTACAGAGATGTATGTTTTTTTGGGTGATGATTTACTAATTTTCAAATATCAATATTAATGTAAACAGCATAACATAAATTCATTAAAGAAAATACTAAAGTGAATTAGCAAGATTTTAATTATAAATAAAAAGAATTATGTAAGAATAAAAGAAAATGCATTTTACCCCGTGTCTTGTTTTTGAACACGTAGCCAGCTTGGTTGGCTGGGTTCCAACTGTCAAATCCAGTCGGGGAGCGAGTGTTGCCATTTGTGTGTTGCCATCTACGGATCATTGAAATTCTCTCTCTCTCTCTCTCTTTTACTGATATGAGATAATTTCTATGGTACATGTGTATGTTTATTAATATTTTTGCATAATAATAATAATAATAATAATAATATAACTAATTTCAAATTCATATGTGATAGCATTTTAAAGAAGTACAATAATCTATCATTTCACTCTTTTAAATAAGGATAACTCTCTCTCTCTCTCTCTCGTTGGGCTGGAAAGTGTATGTATAAGTATATCTTTAAGGACATTACTACATTTTATGGTAAAATAATAATTTACAGTACTAGTTAAAATAATATCAAGTTTAATGAGATTAAACAGTAACAATATCATCTCTCTCTCTCTCTCTCTCTCTCTCGCTCTCTCTCACGTATGTTTATTTGTTTTGTAGTGTAAATAAATGATTTACCATATAACTACTTAAAATAAAATAATAATAAGTTAATTAATTTAAAAATAGCGATTCTCAGTCTTTTTATCCACTTGGAGGAACATGGGCGGGGGAGTAAATGAGTTTGATATACGAATTGGTGGAGGGGAGGAAGGGAGTCTAGGTTTTCTTTTCTCTCTCTCTCTCTCTCTCTCTCTCTCTCTCTCTCTCTCTCTCTCTCTCTCTCTCTCTCTCTCTCCATTATTATTCTCTCTGTCTCAGAAATAATTCATAATTTCACTCTTGAGGGTCAAATATATGATGTTGCCATTCATTGGTCTCTCTCTCTCTCTCTCTCTCTCTCTCTCTCTCTCTCTCTCTCTCTCTCTCTCTCTCTCTATGATATTTGCTGTAGGTATATATTTTTAATGGTAAAAATGTTTAAGATGACTTGAAATGATATTAATAATATAACCTCAAAGATTAATGCAGTAATAGGTTAGTAATTTTAGGTATATTTGAAGTAGGATGTTATTAAAGGTATACATTTAGTATCTGAACTTTCAAGATAGGCAGTTATAAGCATTTTTAGTGGTGGCTTGAACTATTCGCGGGTTTTAAACTATTCACGGGGGTGTCTGGTACATATTAGTAGTACGTATTAAGTTAGGTATTGTATGGTCCAAATTGTTGTATTTCATTGTTTATTGGTCAATTTAGCTTTATTAAAAAATTTACTGGGGTGTTTTTGTAGGGCTTGGAACGAATTAGGCAATTACATGTAAAATGCGGTTCAAGATACGAAAAGCTCAGGTTACGAAGGCCGCCTCGGAATGGATTAATTTCGTATGTCAAGGTACCACTGTACCAATGTTGTTAACGCTGTTAAACGGTGAAAAACTGACTTACGGCATTATTCAACTTACAATGCGGCTCTGGAATGGATCCCCTGCCATAAGTCGAGGACACAACAATGTAAAACCACTTTTACCTTATATATTACTGGCATATTCTAGGAATTATTCCATATCAATGAAATCACCTTTTATCAATGCAAGCCCATCTGATAAAATGTAAACATTGTGTTATGGTTGTGCTCACAGCAACTTTTATCTTCCAGTAACCTGGTAGAGTAATTATTGTATAGTAATAACATTTAGAATAACATTAATTTTTCATTAAAAATTCATTATCATTTTAGTGGTAAACAACACAATTTTTGGATTACTTGCAACTGGTTACAACAATTCAGTCATACGAATGATAATTATGGACGATAAATTATCGTACATTAGACTAACCTCTTTTCCTCCATCTCTATCCCACCTTCTAGTTAAAAGTAAAAGAGAATGATAAAAATATCACTATACTAGTTGTATAAACGTGTACAGCCATAAACAACTGAACGAGAAGCAGCTGTTGTGGTATGACCATAGGAACAACTGAATTGGATAACAACAGCTGTTTTACTTGCATTTCAACCATCTTACAGTAGTATACTATATAATTACCCTATTTGTTACAAATGATGTTAAGTAGAATAGGACTGATATAGTGTCCATTATGCACAGTACTATATACCCTTATTTGCTTTGGAGAAAAAATCGGCAAGAAAATATACAGTTAAATTTAAGCTGCAAACTGTAGCTGAAGCTCAAAAACAATGTTCAAGCTGTTAATGACACAAATTTTCATGCAATGGCAACATCGATGAAAACTCCCCCAAAATTCATATGCCATCAAACTTGACTGTCTGTAAATAACATGGGGGAGGGGAGAAAAGTATTTTAATTGAAACTACTCTGCATGAAAGAACACATTTTACTATTCTTTTAACCTGTATGGCAGATGGGATGAAACTTGACACCCCATGGTTACCTTTAAACAGAAATTGATGCCTAAACAAAAATTCCTGAATGGTATTGTTGTCCACGTTCACAAAAACCTAAACAATGTAAATTGCGCATGAACGCTGTTTGTACTTTATAATACAATAGTAATTTGAGAATACTGTACATAAAATATTATGTACAGTATTAGATACAGTGAAGTAAAGTTTTAACTTTTTAAAAGGTCCTTGGAAAAAGATGCATACTTGTTGTTTTGTATTTCATTTACTACAATACTAATCTGTGAATAATGCATACACTTATTTATGTCATGTATGATGAGACCCCTTAAAGTTAGGATAAAAATTAGGCCTTCAAAGTTCATGCTACATGAGTATATACAGTAACCAAAAGTTAATCTATTACAAAGCATTCTCATGGAAGTACTCCTTTGGACCTGTGTGCCAACTCCCTGTCCTGGATTTGGGAACAAACTTCTGAGTTTTATTAACAAATCAGGTTGCCAAAAAAAAAAAAAAAAAGTTCTATACCAGCTCATCATTGCCAGCTCTAAACTTTCATGATGCCCCTTCTCTTCTTTCTCAGTTGAAATCTAGCTGAATGATAAGTGGTAGCTTCTTATCAAGACAGGGGAGATGAATGAGTATTTGCAGTGGCTTTTTTTTCTCTGACAATGTTTTCTTCAGGAGTCATGATTTGTTCAGTGTAATGAAAGGCTATTAAATGATCACAGGTTTGTAAAAACCATGTTTTCTTGTGAAAAAAAAAGTTATAAAGATATACATATACGTAACATATTTTACAGTAAAACCATAGTTATAAAGATATACGTATGCAGTACTACTACTTACAACTGTTTAATTTAAAAAAATCAAGATCTTTCCCAACATCCCAGCACACTCTTATGAAAACCTAACTGATTCTGAGCTGTAAAGTACAGTATACCTAAAAATTCCATTACTAACAGTCAAGCATTAAAATTTGCATAAATTTTGTACCTGAAGACTTGTGGACGCCATCAAACATATAAAAGTTGACCATTTATCCGAGTGACATAGCCATCAGGCCCAACCATCCATGGGAGAATCATCTCAAAGTAGGAACCTTTTTGCACATTCATGTGAATAGCATTTGTTTCTTTTTCCTGAAACAAAATATCCTATATTAGCAAGTGAAAATAATAGTCAAAGTACAGAAAAATCTTACAACTGTATAGAAACTGTGGAATCCAATGGCCTGCTAATAGGAAATATAAAAAAAAAAAAAAAAAAAAAAAAAAAAAAAAAAAAAAAAAATGAAAATTGAAAATTAAATTGAACAATAATGACATTTTTAAATAAAATGAAGTTTTGTAATATACTTACCCAGTAAGTTATTAACATTGCCACAGTTTTCCATGTACAGCAGCTAAATTCAAACTTGTGGGTTAGCGCTTGATTGCTCAGTGTAGGTATACAGTGCCGTCCCCAATGGCAATATTAGTAACAATTTACCTAATCCTCTCAGTCTGTTTATGCATAATGTCCAACAAAGGGGAGGAGGGAGGGGAGGGCTCTGATCATGTAATTACATAGATAAGTACAGTGGACCCACCCCCATGTTCCAGGGGGATGTGTACCAGACCCCCCAAAATAGCTAGAATCTGTAAATACTTAGAACCCCTATAAAAACACTTAAAACCACCTAGTATTTTGTTAATTCAAAACTCAAGAAAAACCCAACCCTAAAGATGCTTATACCTGGCTTTTTAATAGCTTTATCACAAAAAGTGCAGGTAATCTGATACTGATATGAAAATACAGCAATTTGTGGACATTTCTCATAAAAAAAACCGGGGCCGGGAATACGTGAATTTTCCATGAACAAAGTGTATATATCCCCCCCCCCCCCGGTCCACAGAGAAATCTGCAAATACGTGAGTCCATGAATGTCGAGAAGCGAATACAAGGGGTCCACCACTTTAAAAACAAAACTTCATTCATTTATAAAAATAAAAATGTCTATTTTGTATAGGTGACTTACCCAGTACCGTACTACTTACATTACTAATTCCAATGAAAGGCAGTGCTTGTCATTTTCTATCATTTAAGAGAGCTACTGCAGATGGGTACTACCTCTGGTTGGTGCTCATCTTAACTCATACTGGTGTGGTGGAATAGGGGGAACTTTGCAGCGAGGGAAATTGCTCCTATGGCTAGCAAAGTATGATAGGTGCCTGCCTTGCCCTGGCAGCAGCATCAAAATGAAAACAACCAGAAAAACACTGACACCTACACTGAAATAAAGTCATGTCCCATCCAACTGAGAGTGGTAGGTGGTCCAAGTACATGTACCCTTGGCTCTCCATCCTGTGCTTCCTTCCACAACATGCCAGTCATGAAAATGGTTTCAAGTTATTGCAAAATTTCAAACACTTTTCAAGCCTACATAGAAAATATATATAGTAAGAAGCGAAGATTGCTTACGCTTCCGGTAGTTCGATAGTAGAATGGGTAAAAGAGCAAAATAGTGTCTGAATACTAAGGAGGTAGAGGCTGCTCTACATCCTTAGGTTCCTTCTAAGTAGGCAAAAAACACTCCACAGCCCTGTGTATGTCTCAAACAAGAAGTCCATATATAAAATGAAAGACAACACATTTTAGACGGATGAAGAGACGGGTTCTTGCCATAACTTCCTAGATTATGGATGGTCCTCTGATTTCTGTCGAGCTCAGGGAATTCCTGAAAAAACTCTATCGGGGCTTTAATGAATTGGTTGCATTTGACAACATTCTCAAGGGTTGCTTTTGTGAGAGAGAGAGAGAGAGAGAGAGAGAGAGAGAAGAGAGAGAGAGAGAGAGAGAGAGAGAGACCTTACCTTACAGACCTTACATGTTCGGGTTGCCCCAGGTCCCTCAGTGTGAGGCACCTCTAATGTCACCAGAGAGTTGCTAGTACATCTTCCGGTATATTTTGCATTCTTCCCAATCTTGGATGGTCTGGGATGCAGTTTAGATATTTGTCGAGCTTATTCTTAAAACACATTCTACGCTCACTCCTGATATATTCCTCAGATGAGCTGGCAACGCATTGAATAGACGCTGCATTATCGATGCTGGTGCGTAGTGGATTAATGTCCTGTGTGCTTTCCTTATTTTTCCTGGTATAGTTTTGGGCACTATTAATCTACCTCTGCTTGCTCTTTCTGATATTTTTAGTTCCATGATATTTTCTGCTATTCCTTCTATCTGTTTCCATGCCTGAATTATCATGTAGCGTTCTCTTCTCCTTTCTAGAACTATATAATTTTAAGAATTGTAGTCTTCCCAGTAGTCTAGGTCCTTAACTTCTTCTATTCTAGCTGTAAAGGACCTTTTGTACATCTCTATTTGTGCAATATCCTTTTGATAGTGTGGGGTACCATATCATATTGCAATATTCAAGTGGACTACGAACATAGTTTTATAAAGCATAATCATTGTGTTCAGCTTTTTTCTTGTTTTGAAGTGCCTTAACAAACATTCCCATTTTTGCTTTACATTTTGCCAACAGAGTTGCTATTTGATCATTGCATAACATGTTCCTATTCATCATCACACCAAGGTCTTTAACTGCTTCCTTATTTGTGATGGTCTCATTATTAGGTCCCTTATATGATATAGCTTTCCCCTTTCTCTGTCTCCATAATTTATTGATTCAAATTTATCAGAGTTAAATACCATCCATATTTACCTCTGCCCAATCATATACTTTGTTAAGGTCTCTTTGTAGAGCGTTCCTATCTTCATCACAAGTAATTTCTCTACTATCTTGTGTCATCTGCGAAACTACTCACTACGAATCCTTCACATTATTGTCTATGTCTTCAATCATAATAAACAAACAGTATTGCAGCTAACACCGTACCTTGCGGCACACCGGATATACCTTGACTTCATTCCGATTCTCGTCGTTTGCAATAACACTATCTGTTTTCTGTTGTGTAAAAATTCTTTTAACCATCTTCCTACTTTATCCACGATATTGTGTTTTATTTAATTGTTCTTTCGCTTTTAATAAAATCTTCGCTACTATTTGATTATGGTCTACTATTTCAAAAGCTTTTGCAAAAAGTCTAAATAAAACCACATCTGTTTCATTTCGCTTTTATATTTTTTGAATATGTTATCACGGTGGACTAACAGTTGGGTTTGTGTACTTTTTTTCCGGGTACGAAACCATGTTGTCCTTTATTAAACAAATTATTTTTATTAAATGTTTCATAATATTTTCTCATTACCCTTTCATACTTTCTTTCATAATATGTGATGTTAGACTCATAGGCCTATAATTACTTGCCTCTAGTCTTGATCTACTTTTGAAAGTAGGGGTAATATATGCTAATTTGTGCTCATCATAAATCTTGCCTGTATCTACACTTTTTGTTCTTAATAATATTGCAAGTGGCTTTGCGATAGAATGAACTACTTTCTTTACCAAAATAGCAGGAATTCCATCAGGCCCTGCAGCAGCTCCATTTTTAATTTCATTAATAGCCTGCACAATATCAGCTTCATTAATATCTATGTCAGCTAAATATTCACTATTTTCAATCCCTACTTCTATATCATTATCTTCATTATCTATTCTAGGGAGTGAATTCTCTCTTATATCGTTCTGCCAGTTATGTTGCAAATTTCCTTTTTTTCATTCGTTAATCTCCCTTCAATTCTCAGAGGGCCTATTTTTCTATTCTTCCTTTTATTCATCTTCTTCGCATATGAGTATAATAGTTTGGGGTTTTGCTTGATATTTAATAGGGTTTTTTCTTCCAAGTCCCGTTTTTCATTTTCTTTTGATTGTATAATCTTTTGTTCTGCATTTTCTATCTTACTTTTTAGTCTATAACTTTCCATGCATTTTTTCTTTTGCAAGACCTTTTTTTTTTCCACTTTCTGATTTTCTGGAACAAGATCCTTCTGTCTCTTGGTATGCATGAATGATGTTTATTTTTCTTCTTCGGTAGTATATTTTTCCACTATTTTCTCCAATATATATAATATCTCCGTATTTACCATTATGTCATCACTTACGAAAATGTTATCCCAATCTTTGTTTAATTCTTCATTAATTCTGACCATTTTATATTTTACTGTAGAAGTTGTATTTTCCATATCCTTCCCACTTTTTCATTTCTTGCTTCTTATCTCTATTTTCACTTGCTTTGGAATGAACTGTTAATTCTATGACATTATGGTCTGAAATATTCGCATTATAAACTATTATTTCTTTAAACATAATTCATCTCGTTCACAAATACTAGGTCTAAAGTATTTTCCTTTCTTGTTGGCAGGTGATTTATTTGTTGAATGTTGTATTCTAGTAGCATATCTAATAGCTTTTCAAATTGCCTCTTATCTTCTGCACTACTATTACTCTCTTTTTATAGTATAAGTACAACCACAATCTCCTATTCGTTCTTTCCATTCTACGAAAGGAAAGTTGAAGTCACCAGATAGGAGAATAGTCCAGTCCTTGTGATTTCTACTTATATATCATCCAATTTTTCAATTATTAAGTCAAACTCTTAGTATTAGGAGGTTCTATATATTACTATGTTCATCAATTTTTCAGATTCAAATTCTACCGCTATTAGTTCACATTCTGAGTTACTATATTTCTCAATATAGTTCCTTGTTTTTTGTCTTTTCCCATATATTGCGGTTCCCCTTGATTCCTATTTTTTTTCTATCTGATCTATAAGTTGGAACCCTTTTATTTGATCATCATCCCAGTCTCTTGGGAATACCAGGTTTCACTTATATTCATTAATATCTATTTTCTTTTCATTTGGGTTAGTTCTTCTAAGTATCTATTTTTCTTTTTGAGTTACTCGTAACTAAACCCTGCGCATTCATCACTATGATGGTTTGCGTGTTTTCTCCTTCATTTAATACTGGTAGTAATAAGGATTTTCCCATGTCCTCTTTCTGTTCTGGTATGTTGTTCTTTTTTTCATTTCCAGAAATTCTGACATTAAAAAAAATCCAAACTTTTCCATAATATTTGATCTTCCTTCATCATAATTATTCATTTTGTGTCTGAATCTGCAATTTTCTCCGTTTCTGCAATATCCTCTTGCATAATAACATACAGTTATTATCTCTTGAGTAGAATTTTGGAGCTGATGCTTTGAAATTTTTTGCTGACACCTCTGCATATCTCATTGGGGTGGTTGCTTTTCTCTTTTACTGATATTCTTGATTTCTCTCTTATTTGTTTCTTTCTTATTTGGATTTTATTACTTGGTTGGTTATTTATTTGATTATGATTCATGGCTACAGGGTGCATATATTTGCATTTTTTTGTCGAACTTACATCCTTTTCCTTTTTTGGTTTTCTTTTACCATATTTTTGGATGCAGATCTCTGCAATCATCCCCATATCCATCTAAAGTATGCACCCCCAATTACCATATATTTCATAGTTTTGACATATTTCTTAGGATGTTTGTAGTAACATCTTTCTCCAAATCTGCAATTCCCTCTTTTCAAAAGGTTGCAGATTTTGTCTTTCTTGTCTATTTTTCCTCTTTCCCGTCATTGTATAGATCTGGTTAGAGCCTCTTCGGGATTTGCTTTTCTGTTGTCATATCGTAATTTATTTCTTCGTAGGTATGCTGCTTTATTGCCTCATATGTAGTATCAATGAGTATCTCTGCATCCATACTTTTATCTTGTCTTTGTTTTCCTTATTTTTTTTCTGTCATTTCATTTGGGTTTATTTTTGTTTACTTTTCTTCCGTTTTCCTCTTCTTCTTTTTTCTTCTTCTTCCTTCCTCTTCCTCTTCTTCTTCATCCTCAACTATTTGTACATTCAATCTTGATTTAATAAATTGTCTATCCATGATAGACATGTTGAACAAAAATTCTTGTATCTTTTCTCAAATCTTGTATTACCTCAGCACACTGTGGATGGGTCGGAAGGTTGCATGCAGCACATTTCTGATTAGGTTTTGTGGATTGACTATGCTATACCAAACCTTACACAGTTTGCATGCTTTTGGCATTCTTTTTCCTAATGCATCAATTAGGATATTCACAAGATTCACCTTATTCATTTCTTTGTCGGAATATGTTGGTTTATGTATATTTTTCTTTATGAGTCTCTTGACCACTTGGATTTTATTTGGAACTTCTTCAATTATTTTCTTTTCAAGATGTTTTCATTAGATTTGTTCCAGTTTGAAGGATTATATCCTTCTAATATCTATGAATGCTTTGTATCTTTTGGTTAGGACTTGTTGCTGATTTCATATGATGAGAAATGCCAGTTCCCTTCCTGCTACCTCATCGTATTGCGAATCTGCTAAACACGCCTAATTACGCCACCTCTTCCCGCAGTTGGAACTTACTGCCATCTTGTTCTGATTTCCTAGTATTACACTGATAAACTAACTTAGAAGACGCTTTATCCTACTATTTTCACACTAATCTTATCACCGATAGTTCACGAAACACTTCTAGATATTCCAAATTCTAGTCGTATGGTTAAACTTGTGATATCTGTTGATTAATCTGACTTCACGCGGGTACGTCTCACCAAGCAAGATGGCTACTTACGAGAGAGAGAGAGAGGAGAGAGAGAGACGAGAGAGGAGAGAGATTTTAGAGAGGGAGAAATGATGAATGGGAGGTTGACGAGTGAACTGCTTGTTTGGTGGGCATGTTGGCTCGTTGACTGGTTCAGTCACAGAGCATTTGGGGTCAGTCAGGAGCAGTCAGTCAGTGAAGGCAGTCAGAGTGAGAAGCAGTCAATCAGTGAGGGTATTCAGTAATCGAGTTCTGTGGTGCTTGTTTGGTGATTTTTTGTTTGCGAGTTGATGTGTAGTCTTGGTGCTTGTTTGGTGCTTTTATGTTTGTGAGTTGGTGTAATCTTAGTGCTTGTTTGTGTTTTTTGTTTGTGTGAATTTATTGGTGTGTAGTCTTGGTGCTTGTGTTTTTTGTGTTGGTATTCAGCAGTTTGTTGGTGACATCTGGTTTGCTGTTTGGCAGTTTGCTAATGGCGGTGGAGTTTGTTTTTTGACAGCCATACCGTGTTGAAACCACAGCTTCTCGCCCTGATTGTGTGAAGTTTCCTGATGAGTAAATGTATGAGTTTTTTTTTTTTTTTTGCCTTGTTGAACCAGGTGTCCTGTTGGTAATTAAAGTAATGTAAAGGGGCAAGTGTGGCTGGGGGAAATTTGTAAGCCAGGGTTGATTAACGTACATATGGGGAGGTCTTGCTCACTTGTTTAGCTTGTGATCCTGCCACAAAACATTTTTGGCGCCTGAATAGGGACTGCTGGTGTGGCTGTAACAGGATGACTAGGACAGCGAGGTTGGTATGACTGGTGAAAAGGTAAGGATGGAAGGGTTGGAAGAGATTAGGAAGCTTAGGGAGGAACTGCAGTCGGCGAGGGAAGCTAAGGAAAGGGTGCAAGTGGAGAATGTGAGGCTGAGGATTGAGTGTGAGTAGCAAAAGAGGAAGTGGGATGAGTTGAGAGGGATGATGAGGAAAGCAGGAGGAGGAAAGAAAACGGATGTGAAAGGAGCTGAAGAGCTAATGATTGAGAAAATGGATGAGAAGCTGGAGTTGGTGATGATTACTGTGAAGGAAATGTTCAGGGGACTTCTTGGAGAGGGGGCTGTTGGAGGTAGGTTTCTTGGGTCTGGTGACGGGCTTGCAGTGATGAAGAAGGTGAGAGGGCGAGTGGATGAGAGTACAAGTGAAGAAGGTGAGTGTGTTTGATAAGTGAGGAAAAGAAAGGAAAGACACAGGACAAGGATAGAACTGAGGACAAGGGTAAGAAGGGAGCTGAGAAGAAGAATAAGACTAAAGGGAAGAAGATTGGTAAGGATGACGGACAGGACGAGACAAGGACTGAGGACGTTGGGAAAGGGGTCTGAAGTAAGGACAGGATGAGTGTGAGTTTGGATAGTGGTAGGTGGGAACAAGTAGGCAAGAAGAAGAAGGGTAAGAAGGGCGTGGCTAAGAGTATGGATGTGAGTGGATTCGCTGTGTTCAGAAAAGGTTAAGAGGGGTCAAGATGGAAGTAGTGGAAGTGGAAGTGGAAGTGGAAGTGAGAGTGAGAGTGAGCGAGAAATACGAAAGACTGTGTACATGAGAGAGGTACCCCGATGTGCACGATACGAGGAACAAGGTAGTAGGGATATAGGGGACTTCTTTAAGGAATATGAGAAATATTGTACAGCAAAAGTATGGGGATAATAAGAGAGTTTGGCTTAGGGAGTTAGGGGAATTTTTGACAGGATATTGTTGAGTAAGCATGGGATGATGATGAGTGCAGGGATGTGTTTGTATGCATGTTAAGACTAGGATTATGGAGCATGCTAGAGGGCAAATGCCCAGAGTAGTGTTAGGTTAGGAGGAAGAATGATTTGAGAAGGCCAGATTGAATGATAGCGAGTCATGGTCGATGTATGTATGCCGGTTAGAGACATTAGCTAAGAAAAATTTTGGAATGAGGGAGTAAGTGAGTACAAGGAGTTAATGAGGCAGTTGTTAGCGACTGTGCCTGAAAGTGTGTATGAGTTTATGAGTTTTAATAAATGAAAGTAAGGAGAAAAGACAGATGGGCCACAAAAGTGAGAGGTTGACATGGAATCATATCTTAAGAGATAGTTGAGGATTATGAATTAGATAGGTGTATGAAAGAGAGCAGAGGTGTCAGCATCAAGACTGGAGTGAATGAGTGTATGCCTGCAGTTTATGAGCTATAGGGAGGGGGACCAGTTTTAGAAGGGGCTGAGGCGAAATGGGCAGAGCGAAGTGGTTGACAGGAATGGTTAGGCCAGTAAACACTAACTATGGTGAAACCCTAGATAGGAGTGCGAGAGTCAGAAGGTTACGGTCAGTTAGCTGTGAGCGGGAGAATAAGTGTCATAGATGTGGGAAACCAGGGCATAAGAAGAATGAATGTCAGTGGGCGTTAGGAGCTTGTTTCGGGTGTGGGAAGATAGGACATTTAGTTACGTGTGTGTCAGAGATAGGGACATAAATGTATAGATGTGGGCAGACAGGGCATGTCGCTAGTGGGTGTCAGGGTACCGTGTGAGTGTGGTTCTCAGCAACTGTGGAAAAAATGGGCATTGTGCTCGGATGTGTAACGAACAGTGTGCGAAGTGTGCCTGAATGTGGAGTGGAAGGTCATGTTGGCGTGTGTGTAGACAGAAAAGGATGAATCAGGCTGGGGAATTCAGGAAACTAGATGTTAAGGGGATTCAGTTGGGTGGGTCCTCTGGTGTGTGTGTGTGTGTGTGTGTGTGTGTGTGTGTGTGTGTGTGTGTGTGTGTGTGTGTGTGTGTGTGTGTGTGTGTGTGCAGGTTGTTTGCATGAAGAAGGGTTGGGGATAGAGCCTTTGAGTGCATGAATGTGAAGGTAAGATGCAAGGGGGTTTTGTGTTTGGTTGCTTTGATTGATACTGGCTACTGCTGCGCCAACGTTCTCTTAAGAAGGATGTGGTAAGTTGCAGAGTAGATGTGAGGTTAAAAATGTAAAGGGGGCACGAGGAATAGGGAAATTTGGGGGCACGAGGAATAGGGAATTTGGGGCGAGGAATAGGGAATTTAGGTATGCCTGTGGTGGGAATGTTGCATGGAGGGATAGAAATCGAGGGGGGTAGTGATGGATGAAAGTGACTTTTGTGTGGTCGAGGGAATGAATGATAAGTATGATATGTTGTTAGGGTATAGGTTCTTGAATGAGTGTGGGATGGTGGTCCATCCGAGCGTGAACATGATGAGTTGCAGATGAAAGGGAATGTACGTGTGGTTGGGAGTTATACTTAGATAGAGATGGAGGGGTAGACAGTAAGGTATGGAAAGGGGTGCCGTTGGTTGCAAAAGTGTGTGTGAAAGTACTGCGCGAGGTTGGGGAAGTTGGTTAGTGTGAAAGTTGCCGGCCAGGTAGTCTTAGGATTGCCAACAGTTTTAAGTGTGAATATGTGGTTGAAGATGTGGATGCAAGCAAGTTGGTAAAAGCGAGTGTGCATGTGTCAACAAAGTGGTATGGAAGAAATGAATGACAATGCAACTGAGAGTGTATGAGGGGCCCTCAAACAAGATCCATGGGCCAGTATATGAACATCCCTGGGTTTAAAGAGGGCTATTTAGTGTGGCTGTTGTGAGTATGAGAGGATGTGTCAAATGCAACCGGGGAGGGAAATATGGGGGAATAATGGAATTGGTGCATTTGACAACATTCTCAAGGGTTGCTTCTTGTGTGTAAGAGAGAGAGAGAGAGAGAGAAGAGAGAGAGAGAGAGGAGAGAGAGAGAGACGAGAGAGAGAGAGAGAGGAGATGAATGGGTAGTTGACGAGTGAACTGCTTGTTTGGTGGGTGTGTTGGCTCGTTGACTGGCTCGGTTGCCAAGAATTTGGGGGTCAGTCAGGAGCAGTCAGAGTGAGAAGCAGTCAGTCGGTGTGGGTATTCAGTAATGCTCTTCTGGTGCTTGTTTGGTGTTTTTTGTTTGTGAGTTGGTGTGTAGTCTTGATACTTTGGTGTTTTTTTGTTTGTGAATTGTGTGTAGTCTTGGTGCTTGTGTGGTTTTTTTGTTTGTATTGTGGGTTGTTTGGTTGGCAGTTGGTTTGGGTGTTTAGCGGTTTGCTAGTGGCGGTGGAGTTTGTTTTTCGATGGCCATACCGTGTTGAAAGCACAGCTTCTCACCCATGATTGTGTCAAGTTCCTGGTGAGTAAATGTTTTTTTTTTTTTTTTTTTTTCCTTGCTGAACCAGGTGTCCTGTTGGTAATTAAAGTAACATAAAGGGGAAAGTGTGACTGGGGGAAATTTGTAAGCCAGGGTTGATTACCTTAAATGTGGGGAGGTCTTGCTTGCTTGTTTAGCTTGTGATCCCGCTACAATGCCAAATGAACAGAAAGCTCTCTATACTACTTCCGAGCTGGGGAGTGCTACTAGCGAACTAAGGACTCAGGAGTTGGTGGACACACTGAGTATAATTTGACACCAGAGGGGCTTGGCACCCCGGGAGCTAGTCTTTTGATAGCTGAAGAAAATTCTTTATGAACAAACAGAAACATTGCCATACTGCTTCTTGCTACCCAGCTTGGGGATTGAATAGTACTGTTCAAGCAAGAGATGAAACCCTCATAAAGAAAACTGTTCATGGAGGGGGAGGATAATTATTCGGACACGGATGCCCCTCCCCCTGGATGAGACCCAAGAGAAAAAAGTCGTAATAATACAAATGACAAGGTGGCTAGATGCTCAATAGCCACGCACAGCAGTTTGACAGACACTTGAACAGAATGAAAATTGAATCATTACAAGATTGTTAAAAAAAACAAATAGAAATCAAAGAACTCCTCAGTTCTCCTCAGTTAGTGAATGAAAAAAAGCAAAGACAATACATAAACTTCAAAATATCTCTAGTCCAGAGAAGTATAGAACCTGTGATGTACTACATAAAACTAACCTGAGGTTTATTGGGAAATAATGATGTAATAATATCAAGGACCAAAAGTGGAATAGTAATCACACAGTAATCATGAATAGTTAAAAAAAATTCAGGGAATATAGGTGCTGTTACTCACTTGGCATACATACAAAAACCAGTAACTTAGGGGGCACCTCATCTATATGTGCTAACTAACCTGAGCAACCAAATACTTACTTCATCTGCAAATGAACTGACATACTCTGGAAGTCGTAACAAAACACAAGAATTGACTATGTTCAGTACTGTACTATTGTGTTTGTGATGAAAGAAATTAATTAGTATATAAAATTGGTAGTTGGAAATTGAATACAAAATTTGGGGCCTATGACATCATTTAGCACTAAAACAAAAATTGAGAGTAAAAAAGATTATCAAGGTGTGGAGGGGAAAACCTTGCAGAGGCAGTTGCATCATGAAACAATTGTTTAGCGAGCATGAAAAGTAAGATGGCAGAAAGAATATGAACAGATGTACAGTAAAAGGAATGAACAGTAAAAGGAATGAAAGGGGTTGAAGCTAGGGCTGAAGAGATGCTGCAAAGAACCTTGAGTAATCAAAGATGATTCTTTATTACCTACCATTAAATCTTAAGCTACCTTGATTTAAAATCTTACCTTTGAAAAATAATATGTCTATCGTGCATCAGTCTGAATGCTAATCTTATATCAAACTGATGAACTTGTCGCAATTCACCTGGCATCTGAGACTTTGGTATCTGAAAGGGCACAAACACATGAATATCAAAAAGATAACTATACACAGATGCATAAACCTACGATTAATTCTGAATTTAAAACAAATCAACCACTCTTGATTTTGTTAGGACAAAAATAAAATTGTATTTCCTTATCAATTCAGTAGATTAATATCAACTATCAGCTACTTATTTATAAAAGATTAGAACTATATGCTAATATGGAAAAAAACATCAGTTGCCACAAAGTGAAAACCCCACACACATGTATTGCCAGTAGGGTTATTTGGCTAGAGTACAAATATACCATGTGCGTAATTATAAATCAATTTCTGGGCTCAGCTAGTGTCGCTGCACGAAATATCCTTTAATCTATATTTTCTAGGGTAAATGTACTAACACATACCAGAGAATAAATAAAATAAAGAAAAAAGGTCAGTATAACTGACTCGCTCACCCTCCAGGAGGGTGTCGGTTATGAACACTAGGCGAGTGAGACCACTACCACGAGCCAAATGCCAATAGAAATCTCCCACTACAAAAACCCTCCAAGAGGGGAGCCGACCCACAGAGTGAGCAGCTCGTACTACTACTACTCCATCCCATGCTGCCGACTGCTGCGCCTCTGTGGCCATCCTTTCAAGTTAGCGCACACGAGTCGGTTGTGATATTTTTTCCTCTCTGTGTTTTTTGTGCCCTTTCATTGGATTTTCTATTATGGAGCGTGGCAGCTATCGCAGCAGCTAAGTTAAGTACTCAGTATTTACGGTTTAGTTGGTTTTTTCCGGCCCTGAGACAGTATTTGCCGTTTTTTAGGTATAAATACGATCTCGGGGTCGGAAGCATGGCAGCATGGTTCTGCCTCGTGTGGGTTCGTTCTGGTCTCCCATACCTAGAACATCCCCTTATTTATCTTCGCTCTATATGATTATCCGCTTACTAGGGTACGGTCTACTCAGGTTTGTCATGCATGCAGTATTTTACCTTCGTAGGCTTCTTCTATCCAGACCCTAGTCCAGGTTCTTAGTATCGGCCTCTGACTAGCTTTGAGTGGTAGACTTGCCTTCGGGTTAGTCGTATACACTCCTGGATTTTTTTCTCCTGCTATATTGTTCTCTTTCATTTATTTATTTATACTGTGTATTTTATTATTGTTAGGTTAGTTAGGCGTCTGGCTTAGCCTAGGTCCTGGCTCTTTGAGCCTATACTACCGCTCATCAGTTCGGTTGTCTTCCCTATAGCATCTCTGATCAGTTGGTTTGGCCCAGTGGGCTTATTTACTACCGCTTTTCAGTTCAGTATGCTTCCCGATAGCATTTCCTGATCAGTGGTGTCCTAGGCTTAGTTGTCGTATTTGGTCTTACCGCCTCGTGGTCACTTCGTGATCACGGGCCAGCCAGACGCCTGTCCAGTCATTCTTCCCACCCCCCCCTCCCGCTCTTCCATAGAGTCGGGCGGGGGTGGGTCGGTCCTGCCCATGCTCGCTCCTCATACCCGAGCCTGCCTCCCTCTCTCCCCTCAGGCGGAGGGGCTAGGGAGTCGGGACAGACCCAGACTGGTCTCGACCTCTCGGTTCTCGGTCCGGCTGGTTGGTACGGAGTGGGGGGATGGCCTTGCCCACCCTCCGCGCTACCTTGTCGCTCCGGGCTAGCTTGAGCCTGTATGTCTTCTCGCTCTTTCCCATCTTACTAGGGCTCTTCCTGATCGGAGTCCTGGTTATCCAGCGGAAAGGTGTTAGTCCACCAGTAGGGTGGACCGGAGCATACCAGTGGGTCTCTACTAACCCTTACCGTTTTGCTGAGTTACTCACTCCGCTACGCACTGTACTTAGTCCGGTTTGCTTGTATGTTAGGTTTAAGTTATCTTTAAGTTTTATCTTAAGAACCTTAAACCATCCCCCATCCCTTACCTATATCTTACCGGATCTCTCCGGGATTATAGCCTATTCAGGCGATGCAGGGAGGGGTTATGCCAAATTTTTCACCCGAGCTCCGGCATGCATCGGAGCTTCTGTCCTTTAGACTGTAAGTGATGTTTTTTAAGATACTCATGTGTCTTCCCCACTTACAGGCCACCAAACTGTGAGCATCCGGGATGTTGTTCCGCCACACTTCAGGACCCTGTGGACACGAAGTTTGCCGGTCCCATGCTCATGCGCGACTCCGCTCGGGGACATCAGGTCTGGTACCATGAGACGTGTACCATATGTTACGATCTGGTAGCCAGCTTTTGGAAGGGGTAAGTTTTCCATCTCCAGTAGCTGCTCCGCTTCTTTTTAGCGCTTAAGTTTTCATCATTTATTAACTTAAGGCAATTAATTTAAGTTATACTTTAAGTTTTATTTTTAAAGTTTTAAGATTCTTAAATCTAAACTACGCCCTCTCTTCCAGGCTCCGGCGGTAAGAGATACCGCACTGGCTACCCTGCGGGCCTGGGTCGGCGGTTTGGGAAAAAACGCCGCCAAGGGACAGCCCTACATCCTAGAGAAGCGGTTGGCATTACTAATCTTCCCCGGAGCAAGGCGACAGGATACGTCGACCCGGTAGAAGCGGATCGACTATCGCCTTCATCCAACAACAGCTGGCTACCTCATTAACTGATCAGGACCAGGATATCTCTACGGATGTCGCGACCCTAGATATTAATGTGAACCTATGGTAGGTATAGACGACCTGTTGGTCGAGGTAGGTACGGTGGACACCCAAGGGTCACCCTTGGGCGTAACTGTTTCTTCTACTCCTGCAACCTCTCCATATCCTTCCAAGGCTTTACGGGTGACGAAATATATCTCCTCCTGGCGCTTCGGTTAGACCTAAGGTCAAGTCTAAGGTGATGACCTTGACTAAGACGTCGTCGTCGTCTAAGAAGACGAATTCGGCTTCATCCTCCTCCCGTAAGTCTCCGGCTGGGAATCCCGGAGCATCCAGGTCTAAAGCTTCTAGCTCCGGCTCTAAGTCCTCGAGGAGTAAATCCTCCAGAGAGAGATCTCGCACTCCGGCAGAATCACCAGTTCCGCTACCTTTGGTTCCGATTCAGAGCCTCCCCTCCACATCCGCAGCAGCTACCGGCTTTGGAACTCCAATGCTGGCCCCTGTTGCAACAGGTTGGGTGACCTGGTTGGGTCATTAAAGAGTAGCATGGAGCAAATGATCTCTCGTCTGTCGGACAGGATTACTTCCCAGGACTCCATTATAGCCGGGCTGAGAGAAGCTCCTCTAGCCTCTCCTCCACGTCCAACACGAGTGGATCCAACTTCCTCCGTATGACTCACTACCTCAGTTCTCTGATGAACAATCCGTGGAGAGTAGCGTCATACGACCCCCTTCCAGGACGGTCTCATCTCTATACCGGAATTTGGGACTCGAAGAATAGAGGACTTCGAGTTCTTCCCGGAAGACCTCCAGCCTCCGTTCATAGGCTACGCAAGGCTTACGCCTTCGGCTATTGGTGCGGGACGATAAGGTACCTAAGGAGACAGTCCTCTACTCACGAGACCAGGCTCAGAGAGAATGGCTCAGGTGTTTAGAGGACATGGATTGTTCTAACACCAAGATACAACCATTTAAGAGTCCCTTTTATTTCCATTTTTGTTACAATGGATGGAGAGTAAACACCCCCGCTCCCGTTCCTAACCAAGATCGCATCGCGAGGTCGACCATCCCAGCGGCCCAGAAGGGGGAAACCTATACCGCAGTTGAAGGAAGCGGATCCCACATCTCCGTTGCTCCCTCAGTTGGAGAATTGTGGGAAGACTTGCGAATACATTCTCAGCTGGCAAACTCAAAACCGGACTGTGCTATGGAGCAGTTTGGTGAAAAAGCTACCCAGGCTCCCAGATAGCCTTATCAGGCTGAATTTGATGCAAAATTGCGTCTAGCCAGATCCATCAATTCTATGGCTATGTCTGAGGTAGCTACCATGGCTTATGGATCAGAACCGATTTAAAGCTCATGACCAAAGCCCTGACTCAAACGGTACAGTCAGATATGTTTGAGTTTGCCACTGCTCGGACGAATTGTAGGAAGCATGTCTACAAGAGGCAAACCATTCGGCATGAACCGAATAGGTTACTCTCGTCTAGCATCTGGGGAGCAGATCTCTTCCCAGAAGCTATGGTTAAGGAGGTCCAGTCAGAGGCTACCAGGTTAAACCAGAGCCTTAAGGATCGTTGGGCCTTTCGGCTAAGAGGAGGCAAGACCTGACTCCTAAAGGTAAGGGACAAAAGAAACCCAGGCGTTTCCAACCTTACCAGAAGAAGCAACTACGCTTTCCTCAACAAGTTCCAACAGTACCGTTAGTGCAGACAGCCCAACCCTCCACTTCTAAAGGTCAATCACAGCCAATTTATGTGATATCCCCCTCAGCCTCAGCCCTCCACCTCTACGCCATCTCTCCAGCTTACAATCAAGCCTTCGAGAGTCAAGCTTCTCAGAAGTATGACCGCTCGGGTAAGGGAGGTAGAGGTAAGCGTTCCTTCGTGGGAGAGGTCGGGAGGCCCCTTTAACAGGGGAAAGCACTTCAGATGGAGGCCGAGGCGGTTACCAGAACCAATGAAGAACTTCAGGTAGGAGGAGGCTGTTTCACTTTCGCCACCGGTGGAACTTCAGCCAATGGGCTCAGAGCATAGTGTCAAAAGGCCTGGGTTGGAGCTGGTTGACGAACCCACCTCCATCCAGACCTTTCCGTCAACTTCCTTCCAAGGAATTGACAGAGTACGCAGACGACCTGCTTCAAAAAGGAGCTATAGCGAGAGTCAAGAGATTAAAATTCAAGGTCGCTTGTTCAGCGTGCCAAAGAAAAGGCTCACAAAAAAGAAGGGATAATCTTAGACTTGTCCCGCTTAAACTTAGCCATCCGCTGCGACAAGTTCAAGATGCTCACGATCTCACAGGTGCGGACCCTACTTCCCCGTGGGGCGTCACCACTCTATCGATCTTACAGACGCTACTATCATATCCCTATTGCAAGACACTTCGTCCGTATTCTGGGTTTCAAGATAGGAGGACCAGACATTCTCCTTCAAGGTTAGTTCCATTCGGACTCAACGTGGCACCCAGAGTGTCACGAAGCTAGCGGAAGTGGTAGTGCAACAACTCAGATCGCAAGGGATCATGGTAGTAGCGTATCTCGACGATTGGTTGATCTGGGCCCCAACAGTCGAGGAATGCAACAGAGCTACTCTGAAAGTGATTCAGTTCCTGGAATATCTAGGCTTCAAAATAAACAGGACCAAATCAAGACTCACTCCAGAGTCAAACTTTCAGTGGCTGGGCATTCAATGGAATCTTATCATCCCCCCCCCCCCCACACTCTGTCGATTCCATCAACCAAAAGGAAAGAAATAGCAAAGTCAGTCAAGCAATTTCTAAGTCACAAAACTAGCGTCAAGGAGAGCCCAGGAAAGGATCCTGGGTTCTCTCCAGTTTTGCATCAGTGACAAACGTCTTAATGAAAGCCAAACTGAAAGACCTAACCAGGAATCTGGCGCTCGCGAGCAAACGTCAGGTCCAGGGACAAACTATCCTCAGTGCCTCTGATTCTAAAGAATCGACTTCGGCCATGGGCGAGAGTCAAGAATTTATCAATGTCGGTACCCCTTCAGTTCCCTCCACCAGGGATCACCATCCACACAGACGCGTCCTTAAGCGGCTGGGGAGGGTATTCCCAGGTCAAAAAGGTTCAAGGGACTGGTCACCTCAGTTCCGTCAGTTCCATATAAAACGTACTGGAGGCAATGGCAGTGTTCTTGACTCTAAAAAGGTTACGCCCACCCAAGTACTCCCACATAAAGCTAGTCCTGGACAGCGCAGTGGTAGTACATTGTATAAACAGAGGAGGCTCCAAGTCACGTCATCTAAATCACGTCATGATAGCCATCTTCTCCCTGGCAGACAAGTTCAGTTGGCATCTTTCCTCCACTCACATAGCTGGAGTAAGAAACGTCATAGCAGACGCCCTATCCCGATCAGTACCCCTAGAGTCGGAATGGTCACTGGACAACAGTTCGTTCCAATGGATCTTCAAAGAGTCCCAGGGCTACAGGTGGATCTCTTCGCATCACAAGCGAACCACAAACTACCGTGTTATGTAGCCCCAACCTGGACCATACTCTGGCCTATGCCACGGACGCCCTGGCTATAGACTGGAACAAATGGGAGAAGATTTATGTCTTCCCTCCAGTGAATATCCTCATGAAAGTATTGAACAAACTCAGGACATTCAAGGGTCAAGTGGCTCTAGTAGCCCCAGGACTGGCCGAAGAGCAACTGGTATCCTCTAATTTTGGAGCTGGGCCTTCGTCCTCTTCAGATCCCCAGTCCCAAGCTCTCCCAGTCAGTACAAATGAAGACTGTGTTCGCTTCCTCAGGGATTCTCAAAACCCTAACTTTATGGATTCATGAAGTTTGCGGCAAAAAGAGATGCGAATATTGACCTCAGAATATTCTATTCTTGGAATCCGATAAGAGGGATTCGACTTTGAGACAGTATGATGCTGCTGTCAAAAAGTTAGCAAACCTTCCTGAGAGAATCGGATATTAGAATCATGACAATTAATTCAGCTATCCTTTTTCAGATCCTTATTTGAAAAGGTTTAGCAGCTAGCACGATTACGACAAACAAGTCAGCTTTGAAAAAGATATTTCAATTTGGATTTAACATAGACTTGACGGATTCCTACTTCTCGTCTTTATTCCTAAGGCCATGTGCTAGGCTTAGGCTTCTGTTAAGGCCTACGTCAGTTTCATGGTTCTTTAAATGATGTTCTAAAACTGGCTTCCGAAACCGATAATGACACATGCTCTTTTTATAATGCTCGGGTTAAAGGAAAACCTATTCTTATTAAGCTTAGCTTCAGGAGCAAGAGAATTTCAGAACTGTCGGCTCTATCCAGAGACCCGGATCATATTCAGTTCCTTCCCACAGGAGAAGTCCTACTTTCTCCGGAACGTAGCTTTTTAGCAAAGAATGAAGATCCTTTGATGAGGTGGGAACCTTGGAAGGTACTACCCCTTCCACAAGATATATCTCTTTGCCCAGTTACAACCTTACGAGCCTTTCTGTCTAGGACCTCCTCATCTTCATCGGGTCCCCTCTTTAGGAGGGAAAAAGGTGGAACTTTATCCATTAAAGGCATCAGGCAACAAATCCTGTACTTTATTAAGCAAGCCAATCCTGACTCTTTTCCGAAAGCACATGATGTCAGAGCAGTAGCCACCTCAATTAATTATTTTCCAACATATGAACTTCGATGAGTTGAAAAAGTATACGGATGGAAATCACCGACAGTGTTCAAAAACGTCATACCTTAAGTCCTTGGAAGCTCTGAAATTCCCAGCAGTAGCAGCGGGTAACATAGTTTGCCCCTGACTCTAGCTAATTTTTAGTAGAAGATTCAGTCCTCCTTTTCTACCTGCCTCACCCATTAAGTTCGTCTATTCCTACCTTGTTCATTTGCATTCACCTTGTGTCTTAGCTGCTTTGTGATAGTGTAGTGGGTGCCCCTTATTGTCTGGTTAGGGACACTCACCAAATGATTATAAACATTGATCTCTATGGATGTTTACCCTTATTTTTATGCTAGGGGATACATCATTTTATAATAATTACGGGTTTTGTATATTAAGTCATATACATTCCTTTATATATTATTGTTAATTGTTTTTATTAATTGCTAATATACTTTTGATACATGCTGTTACACAGATACCATTGATACATGTAAATAATTTTACCTGTATATATGTAAATTACCTTATGTTAACAAACATTAGTTTAGAATTTAAAGGGTATTAAGCATATTTCTATTTTTATACCCTGTGTATAGTATCTTTTAGCAATTATATTCTTTTCATATATTTTATCTTTTTTTTTGATTTTGACCTATTCTAATTTATTTTAATTTTGTTTTTATTTTTAATTTTATTACTTTTGTTACAATCTTGTGCTATTTCTCTGGTACGATTTCGCGCAGCGACACGAGCTGAGCCCAGAAAAGGGATTTTGACGTAAGGAAAAATCTATTTCTGGGCGATTGGCTCGTGTCGCCAGCGAAATCCCACCCTACCCATCCCTTCGCCCAAGATTGTCTGCTAACTTCAGGATGGCCACCAGAGGCGCAGCAGTCGGCAGCATGGGATGGATGTAGTAGTAGTACGAGCTGCTCTCTGTGGGTCGGCTCCCCTGGAGGGGGTTTTTGTAGTGGGAGATTTATTCTATTGGCATTTGGCTCGTGGTAGTGGTCTCACTCGCCTAGTGTTCATACCGACACCCTCTGGAGGGTGAGCGAGTCAGTTATACTGACCTTTTTTCTTTATTTTATTTATTCTCTGGTATGTGTTAGTACATTTACCCTAGGAAAGAAATAATAGATTAAAGGATATTTCGCTGGCGACACGAGCCAATCGCCCAGAAATAGATTTTTCCTTACGTCAAAATCCCTTATTTGTTATCTAAACACCAAAACTAAGGCTGGGCTATGGGGGAAGATTTTTTTGTTATACAAAATAGTTTGGATGGATGGATGGATGGATTATGAAATTTAGGGACAAGCCCAAGCACTGGGACCTTTAATGGTCATTCAGCGCCGTAATGGAATGAAATAAATAATCTGATAATTAATGAAATGTAATTGAACGTGATGACAATCTGATGTGAATGAAAAATTAAAAAACCTTATTTCATAAAAAAAAAAAAAAAATTAAAAAAAATAAATAAATAAGATAAAAATTATATAATTTTTTATATTAAAATACAATTAATTAAAAGTATAACTCCATACAGTTGTGAGTGTGTATTAGGTGAAATGGTTAAAATTGAATATTATTAAAATAAGTCAAATTTTATAGTAAATATCAATCTCTTTTTAAGAACTTTACAAGATTATTGACATCAACATCATCTCCTAAAATATAAGAAAGTTGTTTCCCAGAAAGACCGAATTCCTGCGGGCAGCACCATACACTGGGCAACAAACCAGAATATGCTCAACTGTCAACAGGCAGTCACAGCGAGCACAGACTGGAGCCTCACTTCCTTCAAGTATAAAGCTGTGTGTCAATCAGGAATGGCCAATACGAAGTCCTCGTTAAAAAACAACCTCGGTCCTCCTGTCTCTATGAAACGAAGACTGCCAAAAATTCAAATTAGGTCTGATTGCTTTCAGCTTCTTGTTTCTGGCAAGGAGGTTTGAGGACCATCGCTCCTGCCATTTGCAGCGGATATAGCTTCGAATAGGAGACTTCATATCAAGGTATGGAACTTCATGGATATCCAGTGATCCATTTTTTTTTATACATAATTTGTTTTGCTGCTCTATCAGCTTTTTCATACCTTTGATCCCTACATGGGCAGGAACCCAGCAGAACAGAAACAGCTTTGGGTTTGTTTGCAAGGGGCAAATTCGAAACAAGCCCACTGTTGAGCTTGGAGAATCAAAAGGGATTGTGTATGATTAACTAAATTAACGACTCTCCAAAACACTTTTAGAATCCGAATATATAACAAATTTCTTCTTCTCGGTACAATGAACAATAGCTAATGCTCTTAATAATGGCAGAAAGTTCTGCTGTATATACTGTAGCCAAATTTGGTAGTTTTGCAGCCTAAAAATGTCTTCTGTAATTACGGCTAGCCCAACTCCCTCCCTTGACTTGGAACCGTCTGTATAAATCTTATACGCACCATCATGAGTTACATCATGTTCTAAGAATAAACTCTTTGACATTTTATCAGAAAGGTTCTTCTTGGCCATAGTCTTGTTACAAACTTTTGCTTTAGGGATAAGCCATGGGGGGAATCTGGAGGCAACTAACTGAGAAACATTCTGATTTTTTAGAGTATCATTATTCACTTCTTGATGTAGCCTATCTGGAATGGGGACAGATGACCTTGGTTTAAATTTCCTGTTGTCAAGTGGCGAATGACCTTATTGGTAGGATTTTCGGAACTGCTTTTTTACGCGCATTATGTAGCGCAGACCCAGTTCCTCCCGTCGTAAGTCAAGTGGCAGTTGATGGATATCTACATACAGACTCTCAACGGGAGATGCCCATGTTATGGACAATATTGAGGTCATTAAGTTTGCTTTTACACGCTGAAGAATAAATCTGACACCCATAATCTAGCTTTGATCTACAAAGTGCCATCATAGTGTCTTAATAAACATTTCTTGTCAGCTCCCCACACTCATATCCAGAGACTACTTTCAAAAGATTAAAAGATGCTTTAATTTTGCTTTATTTTTAAGGTTATCAATATGTTTGGTCCAGGTGAGTTTTGAGTCAAAAGTCATTCCCAAAAATTTTACATCGGCAGCATATGGTAAAATAGATCCTCGAGTTTTAAATAAGGTATACCTCTTTACGCCTTGCTCCTTGAAAAGCGATAGCAACACTCTTAATGGCTGAAAATTTAAAATAATTAGGCTGGCCCATTTGGAGACAGAATCAATAGCTTTCTGTAGATATCGGCATGCAGATATAGCATCGTAGGCAGTGCAATAAATGGCCAAATCATCCACAAATAATGAAGCTCGAACTGGGCTTGGAACTTCATCCAAGATGCTATTTATGGCGACAGCAAAAGAGGGTCACACTGAGAACACTTCCTTGTGGAACACCTTCCTCTGTTTAAAGGGGGACGACAGAAAGTTCCCTACTCTCACTTTTATTAATCTCTCGGATAGGAAGGGGAATGAATGAACCGAATTAAGTTTGCCCTTAATACCCATTTTCTGTAGTTGTTTAAGAATTCCATTACACCAAGTAGTGTCATAAGCTTTCTCTAAATCAAAGAAGACCCCTATGTCTGACACTGATTGACAAAACCCTGCTGAATTTGGTTGGAGAGTCTCATAAGTGGGTCGAGGGTAGATCTATTTTTACGAAACCCAAATTGGAAAAAGGAGAGAGAAGCTTATTTGATTCTAAGTGCCATACCAAGCGATAATTTATCATTTTTTCCATTAACTTGCAAACACAGCTTGTTAGTGCTATAGGTCTATAACTTGAACTTTGTTGGGGATCTTTATTTGGTTTTTGAACGGGGATATGATGGAAATTTTCCAGGATCTCGGCATAAACTCCAGTCTCCCAAATCTTATTAATGATCTTAAGAAGGTAGCGTTGGCCTCCTTCAGGTAGCTTCCTAAGCATTATATATAAAATAATATCTTCACCAGGAGAAGTGTCATCTGTTGAAGAGAGTGCTTCATGTAGTTCTTTGAAGAGAGAATCTTGCATTGTATGCCTCCCGGTATCACCAGATAGATTCAGATTGACCTGAGTGTTCTGATTCTTTGGAATTCACTAGAATAGTTTTTTGGGCTAGAAATGTTGGAGAAATATTGACCCAATGATTCACTACATCTGAAGGGTTTGTAATGAGGTTATTTCCTACTCTCAAAGAGGGAGTTTTGGGGGTGGCACAAACTTCCCTGCTAGTTTTCGTACCTTTTCCATACAAACATCGATGGTGTTTTAGAGTAATTCCATTTATATAATAAATCCAAGAGTCTTTCTTGGCACGGACGGAAGTATCGGCGTTGTTTTTCCATATGGCTCGCTGATATATTGTTTTAGAAGTGGATGTGCCACTTGATTTGTATTTCTTGTAGCATCTTCTAGTAATTTTTCTTAAGGTGGCACACTTTTGTCCCACCAGGAACTGTTGGTCTCCTTGGCTTTCCAGTAGTTTTGGAATAGAGGCTTCTGCACTGGCTAATACAGTGTTTGTCCAATACTCATATGCTTCAATATGGTTGTTAAAGGATTCAAATGGTTTTATCTAGATGGATATCCTTTTTATTACTTATCCCAATCAGCTTCCAATGGCTTCCATTTCTGGCATGCTGTAGGGACATTTCTTGTAAACTTTAAAAGAATGGGGTATAGTGATCACTGCCATTTAAAAATTTATTTACTGACCAAATAAAATCTAAAGCTATTGCAGAGGAACATATACTCAGATCAATAGCAGAGTAAGAATTAAAAATATATATTATGATAAGTCATAGTACCATCATTTAAAGCACAATATCATTATTATTAATAATGTCTTCTATAATTTTACCTTCATTATCTGAAGTATGCCCTCCCCATAATGGATTATGGGCATTAAAATCACCAAGAATAAAAAATGGCTGTGGCAGTTGATCAATTAATGATTGGATATCAGCATTTGTGAAGTTTGATCTAGGAGGCAGGTAGATGGAACACACAGTAATCTGCTTGTCTAATGTGATCTTAAGAGCAACAGCCTGTAAATTTGTTACTAGAGGGCTACAGGCAAGCATTCCAGTGATTTGCTCACGATAATAGCTGCTCCTCCATGTGCTCTATCACCCACTGGAGGGGTGGACGTGAAGATCTCATAATTAAGTCCAGGATTGAACTTCTCTGGACCTAATTGAGTTTCCTGCAGGCAAATTACTCCAGGATTAGTTTCTCTTAGGAGGACCTTTATATTTTCAGCACGAGAACGCAATCCTTACAGTTCCATTGTAGGATGTTGAATAAAGCCATTACAAATCCGATTTGGAAGTCTTTCTCTTTTCCTCTTTAGGTGGTCTGGAAATAGAGTTTCGGTTTTTTATGACTAACCCTGTGATCTTTATTTCTCCTAGTTTGATTTTCTTTAGGAGGAGGGTGAAACATCTACCGTTGTAATCTGTGCAACCTCTTTAACTTGGTGGTTGTGTTCCATTGAAATACTTGCTTCACTTGAGCACACTATAGCTGTTAAATATCGAAGCATGCTTATTTGGAGTATAAGGGGGAGTCCTTCCTCTCTTGGGGTTCCTTAACTGTTTTGGTTCCATTAGATCAGGCAGAGATTCTGCCTGTGATAGATTTACTACTTTAAAAGTAAGAGATGGAAGAGATGATGGGAGAGCCTCTTCATCTGGGGGAGACTCTTTTTCAAAACCACAGGCAGCTTGCCTGCTTTGGTGGTGTGTGCTCTTGCTTCCAGTGACTGAGTACTCAACCCAGATACCCGGGCCTCTACCACAGGAGTTGATACACCTACTGCAGGAGAAGGTGCTCCCACAGGACCCCTTGTGGTAGTAAGGGGTAGTGGGTTTAGAGCTCTGCATAGCTCTTTTGATTGGCCCAATTGCTTGTTTGGCATATCCTATGCTAATGTGTTTCAGCATTAGCCTTATTTATTGGCATATAGTTCATGCTTTGTATGCTTTACAGTTTTTATCATTAGCTTTGGATGGTTCAGCTGACAATTACAACAATTTGGTGTTTCAGAACAAATACCATGGTCAGGGGCAGAGCAATTTATGCAAACTTTTGCGTTCCTACATATTTTTGATGAATGACCAAACTTGAAACAGTTGAAACATTGAATAGGTTTCGGGAGGAAGGGTCTTATTCGACTCTTTCATTTCAATGATTACATGGGATGGAACGTTAGGGTCTTCAAAGGTCAAAATTATCATATTAACAATGGGTGTCTTTTTACTTTCCACACTGTCAATGGGCTCATTTCAAGGATCTCACTTTCTGTGAACTCATATAAATATTTGTCAAAAATGACACCTCGGCCATAACTAAAATTCAGGTGGGGGTCTGATTTCTTTAATCATATCATGTCCAGAAGGATTCATTGCAGATAGCATTTGTGCTTACGTTTTTTATTTAGCATGTATTAGCACAGAACGTTTTCCAAATCTAGATATATCTCCACTATTTATTCCTCCCACCTTTTTCTGGAGATACCTGCAGAACTTATAATAATTGTAAGTTTCCGTCCTTCGCTGTTGCAACTAGCCACATAGGTAGGTTTGGGAGTCTGGATGGATTATTACCCTCTGTTTTCTTATGTATATCTTGAACCCATTCAGATGGTACATAGCTATCTAAATTTTTGGGTACTTTATCGGTCAACGCTCCTCTATAATACACTGATTTATTTGTACTGTATTGATATTACTACTAGCCTTAATGGCATCTTCATATTTATCAAAAGTTATCCATGCTTCCCATTTTGATGTGACTTTCAAGGAAATTCATCCTTATTTCAATTATAGTTCCAAAGGAACGGAAGGTTGTCAAAATAATGTCATAGTCGCACTGCACTGGTATGCCACGACATGAAGCCACTTGCAAGTTTTTCACATTAGATAGTTTTCCAACACAATGTTTTGTAGAGCTATCATCGTGCTCTTGATTAATTGAAATTTCCTGGGGGGTGGTCCAAGTCCTTGTCCATAGTCGTCATCTGCGCCAAAGCATCAAAAGGTCAGGGGCTACTCGAATCCTTATATTTATTTGTCATAAAGATAGAGGCGATAAAAAAAAAAAAAAAAAATTAAACTTGAAAACCTTAAAAAAATATCATCAGCCTTTCTTGGAGTTTATTCCGCCACCAATGGCACAAGTGAGAACCGAATCCCAAATGTCCACATCCCTACCCTACCCCATTCGGGGATGGGCATAACATGATTAGAGTGGCTCAAGTGTAGGCCAAACCCGCTTGATAGGACTGAGAGTATTACAAGAATACAATCATCCCCACCCCAATCATGTTAAGGGCAAACCGGATAGAATGCCGAGAGTCCTAACCCAGAACCAGACCCCCCTGGAATCCGTGTGTCCAGTCTCTTAAGGAAATAGTTTCCCCTGATCTCTCAGGTCCGATACATTATCGGGCAGTTGATGATCCTACCACAGGTTCCCACATTTAGTTTTGGATATAAACACAGTCCCAGCTATGATTATCTTTTCCTATTTTCATGTCTAATAAATTTTACAAAGGTGGAAAATTCCACAACAATTGATCCAAATTATACAATGATCTATGGGACTTATAGGGGGAGGAAGCAGAAGGATGAAAAGTTTTAGTAAAAGGAAAAGAGCTGACTTATTTAGTTGGATCAACAGCTGGGCACCAAATGGGCCCCGTGCACACTTTTTGTGATATTTCCTTCATTCATTAACTGACCACTCTTATTTTTCTCAACATGGCAGCAGCAATGCCTGCAAGCACAACGAGGCCTCAATGGAAGCTCGAGCAAAGAATATAGTACTCCATAAAATTTTACTTCAAGACAGGCTTGTTCAAGAAAACCCAGGAGACTTCCATGCATCAGTTTGAATGCGAGAATGTACTAGTAAACGATATAAAGGCTTACCCATGCAGAATACAGAAGCAGCAGACCCTTAAAGCCTCTGACAAACAGCAGAGAAAGGCTATGGCAGTCAAGTTGCTAAAGAAAATCGAGGAGACCACAATTTCTTAACTTCCTTGGACCTCAGATGAAGCCCACTTTCATCTTGAAGGAAAGGTGAACTCAAAGACAAATGTCTTCTGGGAAACCTCCAGGCCTAACAAAATAGCCACCAAGTCTCTACACTCCCCTATGTGCACAGTGTGGGCTGCAATCTCAACCAGAGGCATCATCAGACCAATGTTTTTTGAAGAATCAGGCACAACAGTGACAGTCACCAAAGAAAAATATGTTGAGGTACTCAATGCCTTCAAGAGTAAGCTACCAGGGACCGTATGAGAAACTTATGGTTCCAGCAAGATGGAGCAAGCAAAACAAATATATTACAGTATGAGTGCAGCAGGGTAAATCCTAATGAGGTTAAAAATGAAGTATTATCCATAGCTTACAATCCGAAACTGGAACAAAAATACCTGCTATCTTGCAAATAGTAAGCAAAAAGAAATTTCTAATTGGTTTCAATTTTAAAAATACAGTCAGAAATCAGTTAGTGTGCAATAATAACAACGGTATTAGGAAAACACCTGGTGTTTATCAAACTCCCTGTGCCAACTGCCCTCAGAAATACTTTGGAGAAAGTGGGCGGGGTTTGGATGTAAGACTTTCTGAACATCGGAGGGCCTATGAACTCCATGCAATGATAAATGCTCATTTCACATTCATTTGTTCCAGGAAACAACATTAACTATAAGGTGCCTCTGTCATTTTTAAGAGTGGGGATGTTGGTGTTCGTTTGCTTAGTGTAAGAAGCTGCTATTAAAAAGGGGTGTGCTTTTGAAGAGAACAAAACCCTCACTGATGAAGATAGTTTTACCAATTCTTTAATAATTGGCCACTTTGTCAACGATTTTAGGATTCATACGTCTGGTGATTGTAAGACCCCTGATGTTGCTCCCACCTCTCTTTTATCCCAGATGACTAAGGTTACTAAAGCCTCAAGTCATGGCACCGATGGAGTGTCTGCTGAGCTGGAATCACCTGAACGACCACTTCGCCGTTCCAGCCGTCTCGCCAACAGAAACAACCGAATGGGGGTTACCTGACCAACACTTAAAATCCATCTGCCTTGAACCAGTTTTTTTTTTTCTGTTGTAATGCTCCTTCCATTGTTTGACCATCAGTAGGACTGAAGAGGGATACGGAGCAGTATCCGAAAGTCTCTCCTTGTATTTTTACCACTACTGTGGCTTTTGATTGTCATTATTATTATTATTATTTTTTTTTTTTCCTGCTCTATCACAGTCCTCCAATTCAACCGGGTGGTATCTATAGTGTGGGGTTCCGGGTTGCATCCTGCCTCCCTTAGGAGTCCATCACTTTTCTTACTATGTGCGCCGTTTCTAGGATCACATTCTTCTGCATGAGTCCTGGAGCTACTTCAGCCTCTAGTTTTTCTAATTACCTTTTCAGGATCTTGGGAATCGTGCCTAGTGCTCCTATGATTATATTTACAATTTCCACTGGCATATCCCATATCCTTCTTATTTCTATTTTCAGATCTTGATACTTATCCATTTTTTCCCTCTCTTTCTCTTCAACTCTGGTGTTCCATGGTATTGCGACATCAATGAGTGATACTTTCTTCTTGACTTTGTCAATCAACGTCACGTCTGGTCTGTTTGCATGTATCACCCTATCTGTTGATAACCATAGTCCAGAGGATCTTTGTGTGATTGTTTTCTATCACTCCCTCAGGTTGGTGCTCGTACCACTTATTACTGCAAGGTAGCTGATGTTTCTTGCACAGGCTCCAGTGGAGGGCTTTTGCCACTGAATCATGCCTCTTTTTGTACTGGTTCTGTGCAAGTGTCGGGCATTCGCTTGCTATGTGGTTTATGGTTTCATTTTTCGTAGTGCACTTCCTACATATGGGAGAGATGTTATTTCCGTCTATCGTTCTTTGAACATATCTGGTTCTTAGGGCCTGACCTTGTGCCGCTGTTACCATTCCTTCAGTTTCCTTCTTTAGCTCTCCCCTCTGTAGCCATTGCCATGTGTCATCGCTGGCTAGTTCTTTAGTCTGTCTCATGTATTGTCCGTGCATTGGTTTGTTGTGCCAGTCCTCTGTTCTGTTTGTCATTCTCCATTCTCTGTATATTTCTGGGTCTTCGTCTACTTTTATTAGTCCTTCTTCCCATGCACTCTTTAGCCACCTCGTCTTCACTGGTTTTCAGATATGCCCCAGTGCTCTGTTCTCGATGTTGGACGCAGTCCTCTATACTTAATAGTCCTCTCCCTCCTTTCTTTCATGTTATGTATAGTCTGTCCGTATTTGCTCTTGGGGTGTAGTGCTTTGTGTATTGTTCATATGTTTCCTGGTTTTCTGATCTTTGCTGCACTGCCCATGTGGTTTATGGCTTTTATCATATATTTCCGACGTTGAATTTTGATTTGAGTATTGCCTGAGTCTCTGCATATAATTCTTTCCTGATCATGTCCTTCATCTCTTAGTGTTTTATATCCCCTCCTTCCATTATTCCCAGTAATTTGTATCCAGTCTCATCTATGTGTTTGATGTTGCTCCATCTGGTAGCTTTATCCCTTCAGTGCTCGTTACTTGCCTTTTTGTATGTTTTGACTAGGCGCATTTTTCTATTCCAAACTCCATCCTGATGTCCCCAGATACAATCCTTACAGTCTGGATTAAGGTATCTATTTCCTTGATGCTCTTACCATACAACCATCAGATGGTTGATTCTGTTGCCTCTTTCTTGAGTTGGTACCCGGCATCCATCTTCTGTAGTAGTTTTGTTATCGGAATCATGGCTACTACAAAGAGTAGTGGGGACAGTGAGTCGCCCTGGAAGATCCCTCTCCTGATATTAACCTCTGCTAGTCTTACTCCAGAGCTTGTAAGTATTGTATTCCAGTTACGCATTGTATTTTTGAGGAAGCTGATGGTGTTTTTCTCTGCCCCATATATTTTCAGGCATTCTATTAGCCATGTGTGTGGTATCATGTCGAAGGCTTTCTTATAGTCTATCATGCCATGCTTAGGTTGGTTTCCTTCTCCTAATGTTCTTCATTACCATTTTGTCTATCAGGAGCTGGTCTTTTGTGCCCCTACACTACCTTCTGCAGCCTTTCTGTTGATGGGGGATGGTGTTTGTCTCCTCTAGGTAGTTGTATAGCCTTTCACTGATGATACCTGTTAGTAACTTCCACATTATTGGTAGGCAGGTGATAGGCCTGTAGTTACTGGCTATATTTCCCTTACTCTTGTCTTTTTGTACAAAGGATGTTCTTCCTGTGGTCATCCATTTCGGTGTATGGTGATTTGAGATACAATGCTGGAGTTGTTCTGCTATTCGTGGGTGTAGGGCCTTGAAGTTTTTAAGCCAGTATCCATGGACTTCATCAGGACCTGGGGCTTTCCAGTTTGGCATTTTCTTTAGTTAGTGTCTCACTGTTTCTGTCATGATTTCAGTGAATCTTTGTTTTATTCTCCCTGTTTCTTCTTCCTTGACTTCCTGGAGCCATGTTGCATGTTTGTTGTGTGATACCGGATTGCTCCATATGTTTTCCCAGAATCTCTTACTTGGTTTGGCTTCAGGAATTTCTTGGTGGTTGTCTTCCCCTCTTAGTTGGCTGTATAGTCTTTTCTGGTTGGTTCCGAATACGTAGTTTGTTCTGTTGGTATCCCTTATTCCTAGTCATGTAACGTTGGATCTTATGTGCTTTGGCCTTGAGCCTCTGTTTTACATCTTCTATTGTGTTGTTTAGTCCCCTCTCTTGTACTTTGTATTTCTTGTTGAGGTTCCTCCTTGTTTTCTTGCTTCTTAGCCTTTTTTCTGCCTTTTCTTTCAGTTTACTCAAGTCAGATCTCATCAGCATGATTTGCTTTTTGCCAGGCAACCTTTTCCAAGAAGGTTGCTGTTTTGGTTTCTTTGGGTTGGTTGTTGCTGGTGGTGTTGGGTGTTCGAATCCCCATCAGTTCTGCTACTAATCTTGCTCCTGCATATGCAAGTTATTTGTTTCTGTGATACTGGTGGTGTGCATTATGCCCATTATTTCATTGACCTCACTTGTTTTCTCCCTTAATTTCTTGGTGTTGTAGGCTTTCATGGAGGGGATCTTTGTTCTCTCTGTATCTGGCTCATCCATTGTCTAATCTTTTCTACCCATTCCGTCCTCTCTGTTACTTCGTCGGTGTTTCTTCGTGTGGTCGTTGTTTGATACCTCATCATCCCTATTGTTCTTCTGTGGCATCGTCTCTCAGTTTGTCTTCGTGTAATTCGTTGTCGTGATGACATTTCCCTTTCCAGTTCTTCTCTTTCTGTTGGGGAGAGCCAGTTCTTTTTCTTTATGTTCCTTACTTGGTCTGCCAGCCTCTGCTCTGTTTGGGGGGTGTTATTCCTCTCATTTCCAGATGTTGACCAACCTTCTTCTATACTCTCTCTCAGTCGGGTTGCTTCTGGATGTAGCATCTCCATATTTCCTTATTATTATTATATTATTATTCTTATTATTGATTTATTATTGATTATTATTATTATTATTATTATTATTATTATTATTAATTATTATTTATTACTAATAATATTATATTAATTAATTATTATTATTATTATTATTATTATTATTTTTTTTTTTTTGCTCTATCACAGTCCTCCAATTCGACTGGGTGGTATTTATAGTGTGGGGTTCCGGGTTGCATCCTGCCTCCTTAGGAGTCCATCACTTTTCTTAGTATGTGTGCCGTTTCTAGGATCGCACTCTTCTGCATGAGGCCCGGAGCTACTTCCAGCCTCTAGTTTTTTCTAGATTCCTTTTCAGGGATCTTGGGATCGTGCCTAGTGCTCCTATGATTATGGGTACGATTTCCACTGGCATATCCCATATCCTTCTTATTTTCTATTTTCAGATCTTGATACTTATCCATTTTTCCCTCTTTCTCTTCACTCTGGTGTCCCATGGTATTGCGACATCAATGAGTGATACTTTCTTCTTGACTTTGTCAATCAACATCACGTCTGGTCTGTTTGCACGTATAACCCTATCCGTCCATGATACCATAGTCCCAGAGGATCTTTGCGTGATTGTTTTCTATCACTCCCCTCAGGTTGGTGCTCGTACCACTTATTACTGCAAGGTAGCTGATGCTTCTTGCACAGGCTCCAGTGGAGGGCTTTTGACACTGAATCATGCCCCTTTTTTTGTACTGGTTCTGTGCAAGTGCCGGGCATTCGCTTGCTATGTGGTTTATGGTTTCATTTTTCGTATTGCACTTCCTACATATGGGAAAGATGTTATTTCCATCTATCGTTCTTTGAACATATCTGGTTCTTAGGGCCTGACCTTGTGCCGCTGTTACCATTCCTTCAGTTTCCTTCTTTAGCTCTCCCCTCTGTAGCCATTGCCATGTGTCATCGCTGGGCCTAGTTCTTTAGTCTGTCTCATGTATTGTCCGTGCATTGGTTGTTGTGCCAGTCCTCTGTTCTGTCTGTCATTCTCCTGTCTCTGTATATTTCTGGGTCTTCGTCTACTTTTATTAGTCCTTTCTTTCCCATGCACTCTTTAGCCACTCGTCTTCACTGGTTTTCAGATATTGCCCCAGTGCTCTCCCGTTCTCGGTGTTGACGCAGTCCTCTATACTTAGTAGTCTCTCCCTCCTTCCTTTCGTGTTATGTATAGTCTGTCCGTATTTGCTCTTGGGTGTAGTGCTTTGTGTATTGTCATATGTTTCCTGGTTTTCTGATCTATGCTGCGAAGTTCTGTCTTCGTCCATTCCACTATTCCTGCGCTGTATCTGATTACTGGCACTGCCCATATGTTTATGGCTTTGATCTATATCCGGCGTTGAGTTTTGATTTGAGTATTGTCCTTTGCGTCTCTGCATATATTCTTTCCTGATCGTGTCCTTCATCTCTTGGTGTTTTATATCCCCTCCTTCCATTATTCCCAGGTATTTGTATCCTGTCTCATCTATGTGTTTGATGTGCTCCCATCTGGTAGCTTTATCCCTTCAGTTCTCGTTACTTTGCCTTTTTTGTATGTTGACTAAGGCAACATTTTTCTATTCCAAACTCCATCCTGATGTCCCCAGATACAATCCTTACAGTCTGGATTAGGGTATCTATTTCCTTGATGCTCTACCATACAAGCTTGATGTCGTCCATGACTTCAGATGGTTGATTATTAGTATTATTATTATATTATATTTTTTTTTTTTTTTTTTTTATTTTTTTTTTTTTTTTTTGCTCTATCACAGTCCTCCAATTCGACTGGGTGTATTTATAGTGTGGGGTTCCGGGTTGCATCCTGCCGCCTTAGGAGTCCATCACTCTTCTTTACTATGTGTGCCGTTTCTAGGATCACACTCTTTTCTGCATGAGTCCTGGAGCTACTCAGCCTCTAGTTTTTCTAGATTCCTTTTCAGGGATCTTGGGATCGTGCCTAGTGCTCCTATGATTATATTTACAATTTCCACTGGCATATCCCATATCCTTCTTATTTCTATTTTCAGATCTTGATACTTATCCAATTTTCCCTCTCTTTTCTCTTCAACTCTGGTGTCCCATGTATTGCGACATCAATGAGTGACACTTTCTTCTTTACCTTGTCAATCAAATTTATTATTATTATTATTTTTTTTTTTTTTTTTTTTTTTTTTTTTTTTTTTTTTTTTTTTTTTTAATAGAATGCCTGAAAATATATGGGGCAGAGGAAAATACCATCAGCTTCCTCAAAAATACAATGCGCAACTGGAATACAATACTTACAAGCTCTGGAATAAGACTAGCAGAGGTTAATATCAGGAGAGGGATCTTCCAGGGCGACTCACTGTCCCCACTACTCTTCGTAGTAGCCATGATTCCGATAACAAAACTACTACAGAAGATGGATGCCGGGTACCAAACTAAGAAAAGAGGCAACAGAATCAACCATCTGATGTTCATGACGACATCAAGCTGTATGGTAAGAGCATCAAGGAAATAGATACCCTAATCCAGACTGTAAGGATTGTATCTGGGGACATCAGGATGGAGTTTGGAATAGAAAAATGCGCCTTAGTCAACATACAAAAAGGCAAAGTAACGAAAACTGAAGGGATAAAGTTACCAGATGGGAGCAACATCAAACACATAGATGAGACAGGATACAAATACCTGGGAATAATGGAAGGAGGATATATAAAAACCAAGAGAGAAGGACACGATCCAGGAAAGAATATATGCAGAGACTCAAGGCGATACTCAAGTCAAAACTCAACGCCGGAAATACGATAAAAGCCATAAACACATGGGCAGTGCCAGTAATCAGATACAGCGCAGGAATAGTCGAATGGACGAAGGCAGAACTCCGCAGCATAGATCAGAAAACCAGGAAACATATGACAATACACAAAGCACTACACCCAAGAGCAAATACGGGCAGACTATACATAACACGAAAGGAATAGGAGGGAGAGGACTACTAAGTATAGAGGACTGCGTTAACATCGAAAAACAGAGCACTGGGCAATATCTAAAAACCAGTGAAGACGAGTGGCTAAAGAGTGCATGGGAAGAAGGACTAATAAAAGTAGACGAAGACCCAGAAATATACAGAGACAGGAGAAAGACAGAAAGAACAGAGGACTGGCACAACAAACCAATGCACGGACAATACAGGAGACAGACTAAAGAACTAGCCAGCGATGACAATTGGCAATGGCTACAGAGGGGAGAGCTAAAGAAGGAAACTGAAGGAATGATAACAGCGACACAAGATCAGGCCCTAAGAACCAGATATGTTCAAAGTACGATAGACGGAAATAACATCTCTCCCATATGTAGGAAGTGCAATACCAAAAATGAAACCATAAACCACATAGCAAGTGAATGCCCGGCACTTGCACAGAACCAGTACAAAAAGAGGCATGATTCAGTGGCAAAAGCCCTCCACTGGAGCCTGTGCAAGAAACATCAGCTACCTTGCAGTAATAAGTGGTACGAGCACCAACCTGAAGGAGTGATAGAAAACGATCAGGCAAAGATCATCTGGGACTATGGTATCAGAACGGATAGGGTGATACGTGCAAACGACCGCGTGACGTTGATTGACAAAGTCAAGAAGAAAAGTATCACTCATTGATGTCGCAATATCATGGGACACCAGAGTTGAAGAGAAAGAGAGGGAAAAAAAATGGATAAGTATCAAGATCTGAAAATAGAAAATAAGAAGGATATGGATATGCCAGTGGAAATCGTACCCATAATCATAGGAGCACTAGGGCCACGATCCCAAGATCCCTGAAAAGGAATCTAGAAAAACTAGAGGCTGAAGTAGCTCAGGACTCATGCAGAAGATGTGATCCGAGAAACGGCACACATAGTAAGAAGATGATGGACTCCTAAAGGATGCAGGATGCAACCCGGAACCCCACACTATAAATACCACCCAGTCGAATTGGAGGACTGTGATAGAGCAAAAAAAAAAAAAAAAAAAAAAAAAAAAAAAAAAAAAAAAATATTATTATTATTATTATTATTATTATTGTTATTATTATTATTATTATTTTATTATTATTCACCATGTACATATTTTTATATGAAATATGGT
>NC_061108.1:40843321-40881705 GCF_015104395.2 Macrobrachium nipponense
ACCATATTTCATATAAAAATATGTACATGGTGAAAAATAATAATAATAATAATAAATAATAATAATAATAATAATAATAATAATAATAATAATAATAATAATCAACCATCTGATGTTCATGGACGACATCAAGCTGTATGGTAAGAGCATCAAGGAAATAGATACCCTAATCCAGACTGTAAGGATTGTATCTGGGGACATCAGGATGGAGTTTGGAATAGAAAAATGTGCCTTAGTCAACATACAAAAAGGCAAAGTAACGAGAACTGAAGGGATAAAGCTACCAGATGGGAGCAACATCAAACACATAGATGAGACAGGATACAAATACCTGGGAATAATGGAAGGAGGGGATATAAAACACCAAGAGATGAAGGACACGATCAGGAAAGAATATATGCAGAGACTCAAGGCGATACTCAAGTCAAAACTCAACGCCGGAAATATGATAAAAGCCATAAACATATGGGCAGTGCCAGTAATCAGATACAGCGCAGGAATAGTGGAATGGACGAAGACAGAACTCCGCAGCATAGATCAGAAAACCAGGAAACATATGACAATACACAAAGCACTACACCCAAGAGCAAATACGGACAGACTATAACATAACACGAAAGGAAGGAGGGAGAGGACTACTAAGTATAGAGGACTGCGTCAACACCGAGAACAGAGCACTGGGGCAATATCTGAAAACCAGTGAAGACGAGTGGCTAAAGAGTGCATGGGAAGAAGGACTAATAAAAGTAGACGAAGACCCAGAAATATACAGAGACAGGAGAATGACACAGAACAGAGGACTGCACAACAAACCAATGCACGGACAATACATGAGACAGACTAAAGAACTAGCCAGCGATGACACATGGCAATGGCTACAGAGGGGAGAGCTAAAGAAGGAAACTGAAGGAATGATAACAGCGGCACAAGATCAGGCCCTAAGAACCAGATATGTTCAAAGAACGATAGATGGAAATAACATCTCTCCCATATGTAGGAAGTGCAATACGAAAAATGAAACCATAAACCACATAGCAAGCGAATGCCCGGCACTTGCACAGAACCAGTACAAAAAGAGGCATGATTCAGTGTCAAAAGCCCTCCACTGGAGCCTGTGCAAGAAACATCAGCTACCTTGCAGTAATAAGTGGTACGAGCACCAACCTGAGGGAGTGATAGAAAACGATCACGCAAAGATCCTCTGGGACTATGGTATCGGAACGGATAGGGTGATACGTGCAAACAGACCAGACGTGACGTTGATTGACAAAGTCAAGAAGAAAGTATCACTCATTGATGTCGCAATACCATGGGACACCAGAATTGAAGAGAGAGAGGGAAAAAATGGATAAGTATCAAGATCTGAAAATAGAAATAAGAAGGATATGGGATATGCCAGTGGAAATGGTACCCATAATCATAGGAGCACTAGGCACGATCCCAAGATCCCTGAAAAGGAATCTAGAAAAACTAGAGGCTGAAGTAGCTCCAGAACTCATGCAGAAGAGTGTGATCCTAGAAACGGCACACATAGTAAGAAAAGTGATGGACTCCTAAGGAGGCAGGATGCAACCCGGAACCCCACACTATAAATACCACCCAGTCGAATTGGAGGACTGTGATAGAGCAAAAAAAAAAAAAAATAAAAAAAAATAATAATAATAATAATAATAATTATAATAGTTATAATTAATATAATAATAATAATAATAATAATAATAATAATAATAATAATAATAATAATAATAATAATAATAATAATAATAATAATAATAATAAGGAAATATGGAGATGCTACATCAGAAGCAACCCGACGGAGAGAGGATATAGAAGAAGGTTGGTCAACATCTGGAATGAGAGGAATAACACCCCCCAAACAGAGCAGAGCTGGCAGACCAAGTAAGGAACATAAAGAAAAAGAACTGGCTCTCCCCAACAGAAAGAGAGAACTGGAAAGGGAAATGTCACACGACAACGAATTACACGAAGACAAAACTGAGAGACGATGCACAGAAGACAACAGGGATGATGAGGTATCAAACAACGACACACGAAGAAACACCGACGACAGTAACAGAGAGGACGGAATGGTAGAAAAGATTAGACAATGGATGGAGCCAGATACAGAGAGAACAAAGATCCCCTCCATGAAAGCCTACAACACCAAGAAATTAAGGGAGAAAACAAGTGAGGTCAATGAAATAATGGGCATAATACACACCACCAGTATCACAGAAACAAATAACTTGGCATATGCAGGAGCAAGATTAGTAGCAGAACTGATGGGGATTCGAACACCAACACCACCAGCACAAACAACCCAAAAGAAACCAAAACAGCAACCTTCTTGGAAAAGGTGCCTGGAAAAGCAAATCATGCTGATGAGATCTGACTTGAGTAAACTGAAAGAAATGGCAGAAAAAAGGCTAAGAAGCAAGAAAACAAGGGAGGAACTCAACGAGAAATACAAAGTACAAGAGAGGGGACTAAACAACACAATAGAAGATGTAAAACAGAGGCTCAAGGCCAAAGCACATAAGATCCAACGTCACATGACTAGGAATAAGGGATACCAACAGAACAAACTACGTATTCGGAACCAACCAGAAAACACTATACAGCCAACTAAGAGGGGAAGACAACCACCAAGAAATTCCTGAAGCCAAACCAAGTAAGAGATTCTGGGAAAACATATGGAGCAATCCGGTATCACACAACAAACATGCAACATGGCTCCAGGAAGTCAAGGAAGAAGAAACAGGGAGAATAAAACAAAGATTCACAGAGATCATGACAGACACAGTCAGACACCAACTAAAGAAAATGCCAAACTGGAAAGCCCCAGGTCCCGATGAAGTCCATGGATACTGGCTTAAAAACTTCAAGGCCCTACACCCACGAATAGCAGAACAACTCCAGCATTGTATCTCAAATCACCATACACCGAAATGGATGACCACAGGAAGAACATCCTTTGTACAAAAAGACAAGAGTAAGGGAAATATAGCCAGTAACTACAGGCCTATCACCTGCCTTCCAATAATGTGGAAGTTACTAACAGGTATCATCAGTGAAAGGCTATACAACTACCTAGAGGAGACAAACACCATCCCCCATCAACAGAAAGGCTGCAGAAGGTAGTGTAGGGGCACAAAAGACCAGCTCCTGATAGACAAAATGGTAATGAAGAACATTAGGAGAAGGAAAACCAACCTAAGCATGGCATGGATAGACTATAAGAAAGCCTTCGACATGATACCACACACATGGCTAATAGAATGCCTGAAAATATATGGGGCAGAGAAAAACACCATCAGCTTCCTCAAAAATACAATGCGTAACTGGAATACAATACTTACAAGCTCTGGAGTAAGACTAGCAGAGGTTAATATCAGGAGAGGGATCTTCCAGGGCGACTCACTGTCCCCACTACTCTTCGTAGTAGCCATGATTCCGATAACAAAACTACTACAGAAGATGGATGCCGGGTACCAACTCAAGAAAAGAGGCAACAGAATCAACCATCTGATGTTCATGGACGACATCAAGCTGTATGGTAAGAGCATCAAGGAAATAGATACCTTAATCCAGACTGTAAGGATTGTATCTGGGGACATCAGGATGGAGTTTGGAATAGAAAAATGTGCCTTAGTCAACATACAAAAAGGCAAAGTAACGAGAACTGAAGGGATAAAGCTACCAGATGGGAGCAACATCAAACACATAGATGAGACAGGATACAAATTACTGGGAATAATGGAAGGAGGGGATATAGAACACCAAGAGATGAAGGACACGATCAGGAAAGAATATATGCAGAGACTCAAGGCAATACTCAAATCAAAATTCAACGTCGTAAATATATGATAAAAGCCATAAACACATGGGCAGTGCCAGTAATCAGATACAGCGCAGGAATAGTGGAATGGACGAAGGCAGAACTCCGCAGCAAAGATCAGAAAACCAGGAAACATATGACAATACACAAAGCACTACACCCAAGAGCAAATACGGACAGACTATACATAACATGAAAGAAAGGAGGGAGAGGACTATTAAGTATAGAGGACTGCGTCAACATCGAGAACAGAGCACTGGGGCAATATCTGAAAACCAGTGAAGACGAGTGGCTAAAGAGTGCATGGGAAGAAGGACTAATAAAAGTAGACGAAGACCCAGAAATATACAGAGAATGGAGAATGACAAACAGAACAGAGGACTGGCACAACAAACCAATGCACGGACAATACATGAGACAGACTAAAGAACTAGCCAGCGATGACACATGGCAATGGCTACAGAGGGGAGAGCTAAAGAAGGAAACTGAAGGAATGGTAACAGCGGCACAAGGTCAGGCCCTAAGAACCAGATATGTTCAAAGAACGATAGACGGAAATAACATCTCTCCCATATGTAGGAAGTGCACTACGAAAAATGAAACCATAAACCACATAGCAAGCGAATGCCCGGCACTTGCACAGAACCAGTACAAAAAGAGGCATGATTCAGTGGCAAAAGCCCTCCACTGGAGCCTGTGCAAGAAACATCAGCTACCTTGCAGTAATAAGTGGTACGAGCACCAACCTGAGGGAGTGATAGAAAACAATCAGGCAAAGATCCTCTGGGACTATGGTATCAGAACAGATAGGGTGATACATGCAAATAGACCAGACGTGACGTTGATTGACAAAGTCAAGAAGAAAGTATCACTCATTGATGTCGCAATACCATGGGACACCAGAGTTGAAGAGAAAGAGAGGGAAAAAATGGATAAGTATCAAGATCTGAAAATAGAAATAAGAAGGATATGGGATATGCCAGTAGAAATTGTACCTATAATCATAGGAGCACTAGGCACGATCCCAAGATCCCTGAAAAGGAATCTAGAAAAACTAGAGGCTGAAGTAGCTCCAGGACTCATGCAGAAGAATGTGATCCTAGAAATGGCGCACATAGTAAGAAAAGTGATGGACTCCTAAGGAGGCAGGATGCAACCCGGAACCCCACACTATAGATACCACCCGGTTGAATTGGAGGACTGTGATAGAGCAGGAAAAAAAAAAAATAATAATAATAATAATGACAATCAAAAGCCACAGTAGTTGGTAAAAAATACAAGGAGAGAACTTTCGTGGATACTGCTCCGTATCCCTCTTCAGTCCTACTGATGGTCAAACAATGGAAGGAGCATTACAACAGAAAAAAAAAAAAAATGGTTCAAGGCAGATGGATTTAAGTGTTGGTCAGGTAACCCCCATTCGGTTGTTTCTGTTGGCGAGATGGCTGGAACGGCTAAGTGGTCGTTCAGGTGATTCCAGCTCAGCAGACACTCCATCAGTGCCATGACTTGAGGCTTTAGTAACCTTAGTCATCTGGGATAAAAGAGAGGTGGGAGCAACATCAGGGGTCTTACAATCACCAGACGTATGAATCCTAAAATCGTTGACAAAGTGGCCAATTATTAAAGAATTGGTAAAACTATCTTCATCAGTGAGGGTTTTGTTCTCTTCAAAAGCACACCCCTTTCTAATAGCAGCTTCTTCCACTAAGCAACGAACACCAACATCCCCACTCTTAAAAATGACAGAGGCACCATTCTAGTTAATGTTGTGTCCTGGAACAAATGAATGTGAAATGAGCATTATTCATTGCATGGAGTTCATAGGCCCTCCGATGTTCAGAAAGTCTTACATCCAAACCCCGCCCACTTTCTCCAAAGTATTTCTGAGGGCAGTTGGCACAGGGAGTTTGATAAACACCAGGTGTTTTCCTAATACCGTTGTTATTATTGCACACTAACTGATTTCTGACTGTATTTTTAAAATTGAAAGCAATTAGAATTTCTTTTTGCTTACTATTTGCAAGATAGCAGGTATTTTCCAGTTTCGGATTGTAAGCTATGGATAAATACTTCATATTTTTACCTCATTAGGATTACCTGCTGCACTCATACTGTAATATATTTGTTTTGCTTGCTCCATCTTGCTGGAACCATAAGTTTCTCATACGGTCTGTAGCTTACTCTTGAAGGCATTGAGTACCTCAACATATTTTTCTTTGGTGACTGTCACTGTTGCGCCTGATTCTTAAAAAAATATTGGTCTGGTGATGCCTCTGGCTGAGATTGCAGCCCACACTGTGCACATAGGGGAGTGTAGAGGCTTGGTGGCTATTTCCTTAGGCCTGGAGGTTTCCCAGAAGACATTTGTCTTTGAGTTCACCTTTCCTTCAAGATGAAAGTGGGCTTCATCTGAGGTCCAAAGGAAGTTAAGAAATTGTGGGGTCTCCTCGATTTTCTTTAGCAACTTGACTGCCATAGCCTCTCTCTGCTGTTTGTCAGAGGCTTTAAGGGTCTGCTTCTTCTGTATTCTGCATGGGTAAGCCTTTATATCGTTTACTAGTACATTCTCGCATTCAAACTGATGCATGGAAGTCTCCTGGGTTTTCTTGAACAAGCCTGTCTTGAAGTAAAATTTTATGGAGTACTATATTCATTGCTTGAGCTTCCATTGAGGCCTCGTTGTGTTTGCAGGCGTTGCTGCTGCCATGTTGAGAAAAATAAGAGTGGTCAGTTAATGAATGAAGGAAATATCACAAAAAGTGTGCATGGGGCCCTTTTTGGTGGTTGGGTCACCCTGTATATGTAAATGTGCCAAACTATTTTGTATAACAAAAAAATCTTCCCCCATAGCCCAGCCTTAGTTTTGGTGTTTAGATAACAAATATTGATTTATAATTATGCACATGGTATATTTGTACTCTAGCCAAATAACCTTACTGGCAATACATGTGTGTGGGGTTTTCACTTTGTGGCAACTGATGTTTTTTTCCATATTAGCATATAGTTCTAATCTTTTATAAATAAGTAGCTGATAGTGATATTAATCTACTGAATTGATAAGGAAATACAATTTTATTTTTGTCCTAACAAAATCAAGAGTGGTTGATTTTTTTAAAATTCAGAATTAATCTTAAGGTTTATGCATCTGTGTATATGTTATCTTTTTGATATTCATGTGTTGTGCCCTTTCAGATACCAAAGTCTCAGATGCCAGGTGAATTGCGACAAGTTCATCAGTTTGATATAAGATTAAGCATTCAGACTGATGCAACGATAGACATATTATTTTCAAAGGTAAGATTTTAAATCAAGGTAGCTTAAGATTTAATGGTAGGTAATAAAGAATCATTTGATTACTCAAGGTTCTTTGCAGCATCTCTTCAGCCCTAGCTTCAACCCCTTTCATTCCTTTTACTGTTCATTCCTTTTACTGTTCATTCCTTTTACTGTACATCTGTTCATATTCTTTCTGCCATCTTACTTTTCATGCTCGCTAAACAATTGTTTCATGATGCAACTGCCTCTGCAAGGTTTTCCCTCCACACCTTGATAATCTTTTTACTCTCAATTTTTGTTTTAGTGCTAAATGATGTCATAGGCCCCAAATTTTGTATTCCATTTCCAACTCCAATTTTATATACTAATTAATTTCTTTCATCACAAACACAATAGTACAGTACTGAAACATAGTCAATTCTTGTGTTTGTTACGACTTCCAGATATGTCAGTTCATTTGCAGATGAAGTAAGTATTTGGTTGCTCAGGTTAGGTTAGCACATATAGATGAGGTCCCCTAAGTTACTGGTTTTTGTATGTATGCCAAGTGAGTAACAGCACCCATATTCCCTGAAATTTTTTTTAACTATTCATGATTACTGTGTGATTACTATTCCACTTTTGGTCCTTAATATTATTACATCATTATTTCCTAATAAACCTCAGGTTAGTTTTATGTAGTACATCACAGGTTCTATACTTCTCTGGACTAGAGATAATTTTGAAGTTTATGTATTGTCTTTGCTTTTTTTATTCACTAACTGAGGAGAACTGAGGAGTTCTTTGATTTTTATTTGTTTTATAACAATCTTGTAATGATTCAATTTTCATTCTGTTCAAGTGTCTGTCAAACTGCTGTGCATGGCTATTGAAGCATCTAACCACCTTGTCATTTGTATTATTACGACTTTTTCTCTTGGGTCTCATCCAGGGAGGCATCCGTGTCCGAATAATTATCCTCCCTCCATGAACAGTTTTCTTTATGAGGGTTTCATCTCTTGTTTGAACCAGTACTATTCAATCCCCAAAGCTGGGTAGCAAGAAGCAGTATGGACAGGTTTCTGTTTTTTCATAAAGAATTTTCTTCAGCTATCAAAAGACTAGCTCCCGGGGTACCAAGCCCCTCTGGTGTCAAATTATACTCAGAGTGTCCACCAACTCCTGAGTCCCTAGTTCGCTAGTAGCACTCCCCAGCTCGGAAGTAGTATAGAGAGCTTTCTGTTCATTTGGCATTGTAGCGGGATCACAAGCTAAACAAGCAAGCAAGACCTCCCCACATTTAAGGTAATCAACCCTGGCTTACAAATTTCCCTCAGTCACACTTTCCCCTTTATGTTACTTTAATTACCAACAGGACACCTGGTTCAGCAAGGCAAAAAAAAAAAAAAAAAAAAAAACTCATTTACTCACCAGGAAACTTGACACAATCAGGGTGAGAAGCTGTGCTTTCAACACGGTATGGCCATCGAAAAACAAACTCCACCGCCACTAGCAAACCGCTAAACACCAAACCAACTGTCACCAACACACCACTGAATATAAACAAAAAAAACACACCAAACAAGCACCAAGACTACACACCAATTCACAAACAAAAAACACCAAACAAGTATCAAGACTACACACCAACTCACAAACAAAAAAACACCAAACAAGCACCACAGAAGAGCATTACTGAATACCCACACTGACTGACTGCTTCTCACTCTGACTGCCTTCCCTTACTGACTGCTCCTGACTGACCCCAAATTCTCGGCAACCGAGACAGTCAACGAGCGAACACACCCACCAAACAAGCAGTTCACTCATCAACTACCCATTCATCATTCTCTCTCTCTCTCTCTCTCTCTCTCTCTCTCTCTCTCTCTCTCTCTCTCTCTCTCTCTTCGCCTCTCTCTCTCTCTCTCTCTCTCACACACAAGAAGCAACCCTTGAGAATGTTGTCAAATGCAACTAATTCATTAATTCCCCCATATTTCCCTCCCCGGTTGCATTTGACAACATCCTCTCATACTCACAACAGCCACACTAAATAGCCCTCTTTAAAACCCAGGGATGTTCATATACTGGCCCCATGGATCTTGTTCGAGGGCCCCTCATACACTCTCTCAGTTGCATTGTCATTCATTTCTTCCATACCACTTTGTTGACACATGCACACTCGCTTTTACCAACTTGCTTGCATCCACATCTTCAACCACATATTCACACTTAAAACTGTTGGCAATCCTAAGACTACCTGGCCGGCAACTTTCACACTAACAACTTCCCCAACCTCGCGCAGTACTTTCACACGCACTTTTGCAACCAACGGCACCCCTTTCCATACTTTACTGTCTACCCCTCCATCTCTATCTAAGTATAACTCCCCACGTACATTCCCTTTCATCTGCAACTCAATCATGTTCACGCTCGGATGGACCACCATCCCACACTCCTTCAAGAACCTATACCCTAACAACATATCATACTTATCATTCATTCCCTCGACCACACAAAAGTCACTTTCATCCATCACTACCCCCCTCGATTTCTATCCCTCCATGCAACATTCCCACCACAGGCATACCTAAATTCCCTATTCCTCGTGCCCCCTTTACATTTTTAACGTCACATCTACTCTGCAACTTATCACATCCATTCTTGAAGAGAACGTTGGCGCAGCAGTAGCCAGTATCAATCAAAGCAACCAAACACACCCCCTTGCATCTTACCTTCACTTTCATGCACTCATAGGCTCTATCCCCAAACCCTTCTTCATGCAACAACCCTTCCTGCACACACACACACACACACACACACACACACACACACACACACACACACACACACACACACACACACACACACACACACACACACACACACCAGAGGACCCACCCAACTGAATCCCCTTAACATCTAGTTTCCTGAATTCCCAGCCTGATTCATCCTTTTCTGTCTACACACACTCGCCATATGACCTTCCACTCCACATTCAGCACACTTCGCACACTGTTCGTTACACATCCAAGCACAATGCCCATTTTTTCCACAGTTGCCGAAAACCACACTCACACGGGTACCCCGACATCCACTAGCGACATGCCCTGTCTGCCCACATCTATAACATTTAATGTCCCTATCTCTCTGACACACACTAACTAAATGTCCTATCTTCCCACACCCGAAACAAACTCCTAACGCCCACTGACATTCATTCTTCTTATGCCCTGGTTTCCCACATCTATGACACTTATTCTCCTGCTCACAGCTAACTGACCGTAACCTTCTGACACTCGCACTCCTATCTAGGGTTCACCATTGTTAGTGTTACTGGCCCTAACATTCCTGTCAACCACTCGCTCTGCCATTCGCCTCAGCCCTTCTAAAACTGTCTCCCTATAGCTCATAAACTCAGGCATACACTCATTCACTCCAGTCTTGATGCTGACACCTCTGCTCTCTTTCATACACCTATCTAATTCATAATCCTCAACTGTCTCTTCAGATATGATTCCATGTCAACCTCTCACTTGTCCATCTTACTTTCTCCTTACCTTTCAGATTTATAAACTCATACACACTTTCAGGCACAGTTGCTAACAACTGCCTCATTAACTCCTTGTAATCACTTACTCCCTCATTCCAAAATTTTTCTTAGCTAATGTCTCTAACCGGCATACATACATACATCGACCATGACTCGCTATCATTCAATCTGGCCTTCTCAAAATCATTCTTCCTCCTAACCTAACGCTACTCTTTGCCCTCTAGCATGCTCCATAATCCTAGTCTTAACATGCATACAACACATCCCCTGCACTCATCATCATCCCATGCTTACTCAACAAATATCCTGTCAAAAATTCCCCTAACTCCCTAACCCAAACTCTCTTATTATCCCCATACTTTGCTGTACAATATTTCTCATATTCCTTAAAGAAGTCCCCTATATCCCTACTACCTAGTTCCTCGTATCGTGCACATCAGGGTACCTCTCTCATGTACACAGTCTTTCGTATTTCTCGCTCACTCTCACTCTCACTCTCACTCACTTCCACTTCCACTTCCACTTCCACTACTTCCATCTTGACCCCTCTTAACCTTTTCCGAACACAGCGAATCCACTCACATCCATACTCTTAGCCACGCCCTTCTTACCCTTCTTCTTCTTGCCTATTTGTTCCCACCTACCACTATCCAAATCACACTCATCCTGTCCCTTACTCTCAGCCCCTTTCCCAACGTCCTCAGTCCTTGTCTCGTCCTGTCTGTCATCCTTACCAATCATCTTCCCTTTAGTCTTATTCTTCTTCTCAGCTCCCTTCTTACCCTTGTCCTCAGTTCTATCCTTGTCCTGTGTCTTTCCTTTCTTTTCCTCACTTATCACAAACACATCACCTTCTTCACTCGTACTCTTATCCACTCGCTCTCTCACCTTCTTCATCATTGCAAGCCCGTCACCAGACCCAAGAAACCTACCTCCAACAGCCCCCTCTCCAAGAAGTCCCCTGAACATTTCCTTCACAGTAATCATCACCAACTCCAGCTTCTCATCCATTTTCTCAATCATTAGCTCTTCAGCTCCTTTCACATCCGCTTTCATTCCTTCTTCTGTTTTCCTCATCATCCCTCTCAACTCATCCCACTTCCTCTTTTGCTACTCACACTCAATCCTCAGCCTCACATTCTCCACTTGCACCCTTTCCTTAGCTTCCCTCGCCGACTGCAGTTCCTCCCTAAGCTTCCTAATCTCTTCCAACCCTTCCATCCTTACCTTTTCACCAGTCATACCAACCTTGCTGTCCTAGTCATCCTGTTACAGCCACACCAGCAGTCCCTATTCAGGTGCCAAAAATGTTTTGTGGCAGGATCACAAGCTAAACAAGTGAGCAAGACCTCCCCATATGTACGTTAATCAACCCTGGCTTACAAATTTCCCCCAGCCACACTTGCCCCTTTACATTACTTTAATTACCAACAGGACACCTGGTTCAACAAGGCAAAAAAAAAAAAAAAAAACTCATACATTTACTCATCAGGAAACTTCACACAATCAGGGCGAGAAGCTGTGGTTTCAACACGGTATGGCTGTCAAAAAACAAACTCCACCGCCATTAGCAAACTGCCAAACACCAAACCAGATGTCCCCAACAAACTGCTGAATACCAACACAAAAAACACCAAACAAGCACCAAGACTACACACCAATAAATTCACAAACAAAAAACACCAAACAAGCACTAAGATTACACCAACTCACAAACATAAAAGCACCAAACAAGCACCAAGACTACACATCAACTCGCAAACAAAAAATCACCAAACAAGCACCACAGAACTCGATTACTGAATACCCTCACTGATTGACTGCTTCTCACTCTGACTGCCTTCACTGACTGACTGCGTCAACCTCCCATTCATCATTTCTCTCTCTCTCTCTCTCTCTCTCTCTCTTCTCTCTCTCTCTCTCTCTCTCCTCTCTCTCTCTCTCTCTCTCTCACAAAAGCAACCCTTGAGAATGTTGTCAAATGCAACCAATTCATTAAAGCCCCGATAGAGTTTTTCAGGAATTCCCTGAGCTCGACAGAAATCAGAGGACCATCCATAATCTAGGAAGTTATGGCAAGAACCCGTCTCTTCATCCGTGTAAATGTGTTGTATTTATGGACTTCTTGTTTGAGACATACACAGGGCTGTGGAGTGTTTTTTGCCTACTTAGAAGGGAACCTAAGGATGTAAGCAGCCTCTACCTCCTTAGTATTCAGACACTATTTGCTCTTTATACCCATTCTACTATCGAACTACCGGAAGCGTAAGCAATCTTCGCTTCTTACTACATATATTTTCTATGTAGGCTTGAAAAGTGTTGAAATTTTGCAATAACTTGAAACCATTTTCATTGACTGGCATGGTGTTGTGGAAGGAAGCACAGGATGGAGAGCCAAGGGGTACAGTGTACTTGGACCACCTACCACTCTCAGTGGATGGGACATGACTTTATTTCAGTGTAGGTGTCAGTGTTTTCTGGTTGTTTTCATTTTGGTGCTGCTGCCAGGGCAAGGGCAGGCACCTATCATACTTTGCTAGCCATAGTAGCATTTCCCTCGCTGCAAAGTTCCCCCTAAGTAGGAGGTGACCCTTGGCTATTCCACCACACCAGTATGAGTTAAGATGAGCACCAACCAGAGGTAGTACCCATCTGCAGTAGCTCTCTTAAATGATAGAAAATGACAAGCACTGCCTTTCATTGGAATTAGTAATGTAAGTAGTACGGTACTGGATAAGTCACCTATACAAAATAGACATTTTTATAATAAAATGAAGTTTTGTTTTTAAAGTGGTGGACCCCTTGTATTCGCTTTCTCGACATTCATGGACTCACGTATTTGCAGATTTCTCTGTGGACTACATCTACACTTTGTTCATGGAAAATTCACGTATTCCCGTTTTTTTTGAGAAATATCCACAAATTGCTGTATTTTCATATCAGTATCAGATTACATGCACTTTTTGTGATAAAGCTATTAAAAAAGCTAGGTATAAGCATCTTTTGTGGGTTTTTCTTGAGTTTGAATTAACAAAATAGTAGGTGGTTTTAAATGCTTTTATAGGGGTTCTATGTATTTACAGATTCTAGCTATTTTGGTGGGGTCTGGTACACATCCCCCTGGAACATGGGGGTGGGTCCACTGTACTTATCTAGTAATTACATGATCAGAGCCCTCCCTCCTCCCCTTTGTTGGACATTATGCATAAAACAGACTGAGAGGATTAGGTAAATTGTTACTAATATTGCCATTGGGGCGGCACTGTATACCTACACTGAGCAATCAAAGCGCTACCCACGAAGTTTGAATTTAGGCTGCTGTACATGGAAAACTGTGGCAATGTAATTACTGGGTAAGTATATACAAAACTTCATTTTATTATAAAAATGTCATTATTGTTCAATTTAATTTTCAAAATCTTTTTGTTTTTTTTATATTTTTATATTTCTATTAGCAGGCCATTGGATTCCACAGTTTCTATACAGTTGTAAGATTTTCCGTACTTTGACTATTATTTTCACTGGCTAATATAGGATATTTTGTTTCAGGAAAAAGAAACAAATGCTATTCACATGAATGTGCAAAAAGGTTCCTACTTTGAGATGATTCTCCCATGGATGGTTGGGCCTGATGGCTATGTCACTCGGATAAATGGTCAACTTTTATATGTTGATGCGTCCACAAGTCTTCAGGTACAAAATTTATGCAAATTTTAATGCTTGACTGTTAGTAATGGAATTTTTAGGTATACTGTACTTTACAGCTCAGAATCAGTTAGGTTTTCATAAGAGTGTGCTGGGATGTTGGGAAAGATCTTGATTTTTTAAACAGTTGTAAGTAGTTTTTACTGCATACGTATATCTTTATAACTATGGTTTTACTGTAAAATATGTTACGTATATGTATATCTTTATAACTTTTTTTTCACAAGAAAAACGTGGTTTTTACAAACCTGTTATCATTTCATAGCCTTTCATTACACTGAACAAATCATGACTCCTGAAGAAAACATTGTCAGAGAAAAAAAAGCCACTGCAAATGCTCATTCATCTCCCCTGTCTTGATAAGAAGCTACCACTTATCATTCAGCTAGATTTCAACTGAGAAAGAAGAGGAGGGGCATCATGAAAGTTTAGAGCTGGCAATGATGAGCTGGTATAGAACTTTTTTTTTTTTTGCCAACCTGATTTGTTAATAAAACTCAGAAGTTTGTTCCCAAATCCAGGACAGAGAGTTGGCACACAGGTCCAAAGGAGTACTTCCATGAGAATGCTTTGTAATAGATTAACTTTTGGTTACTGTAAATACTCATGTATCATGAACTTTTGAAGGCCTAATTTTTATCCTAACATTAAGGGGTCTCATCATACATTACATAAATAAGTGTATGCATTATTCACAGATTAGTATTGTAATATGAAATACAAACAACAAGTATGCATCTTTTCCAAGGACCTTTTAAAAAGTTAAACTTTACTTCACTGTATCTAATACATAATATTTTATGTACAGTATTCTCAAATTACTATTGTATTATAAAGTACAAACAGCGTTCATGCGCAATTTACATTGTTTAGGTTTTTGTGAACGTGGACAACAATACCATTCAGGAATTTTTGTTTAGGCATCAATTTCTGTTTAAAGGTAACCATGGGGTGTCAAGTTTCATCCCATCTGCCATACAGGTTAAAAGAATAGTAAAATGTGTTCTTTCATGCAGAGTAGTTTTAATTAAAATACTTTTCTCCCCAATGTTATTTACAGACAGTCAAGTTTGATGGCATATGAAGTTTTGGGGGAGTTTCATCGATGTTGCCATTGCATGAAAATTTTAGTCATTAGCAGCTTGAACATTGTTTTTGAGCTTCAGCTACAGTTTGCAGCTTAAATTTTACTGTATATTTTCTTGCCGATCTTTTCTCCAAAGCAAATAAGGGTATATAGTACTGTGCATAATGGAACACTATATCAGTCCTATTCTACTTAACATCATTTGTAACAAATAGGGTAATTATATATACTACTGTAAGATGGTTGAAATGCAAGTAAAACAGTTTTCAGTTGTTCCTATGGTCATACCACAACAGCTGCTTCTTGTTCAGTTGTTTATGGCTGTACACGTTTATACAACTAGTATAGTGATATTTTTATCATTCTCTTTTACTTTTAACTAGAAGGTGGGATAGAGATGGAGGAAAAGAGGTTAGTCTAATGTACGATAATTTACTCTCCATAATTATCATTCGTATGACTGAATTGTTTGTAACCAGTTGCAAGTAACGCCAAAAATTGTGTTGTTTACCACTAAAATGATAATGAATTTTTAATGAAAAATTAATGTTATTATAAATGTTATTACTATACAATAATTACTCTACCATTAAAATTTCTGAGAGGTTACTGGAAGATAAAAGTTGTTGTGAGCACAACCATAACTCGATGTTTACATTTTATCAGATGGGCTTGCATTGATAAAAGTTGATTTCATTGATATGGAATAATTCCTAGAATATGCCAGTAACATATAAGGTAAAAGTGGTTTTACATTGTTGTGTCCTCGACTTATGGCAGGGGATCCATTCCAGAGCCGCATTGTAAGTTGAATAATGCCGTAAGTCAGTTTTTCACCGTTTAACAGCGTTAACAACATTGGTACAGTGGTACCTTGACATACGAAATTAATCCATTCCGAGGCGGCCTTCGTAACCTGAGCTTTTCGTATCTTGAACCGCATTTTACATGTAAATTGCCTAATTCGTTCCAAGCCCTACAAAAACACCCCAGTAAATTTTTTAATAAAGCTAAATTGACCAATAAACAATGAAATACAACAATTTGGACCATACAATACCTAACTTAATACGTACTACTAATATGTACCAGACACCCCCGTGAATAGTTAAAACCCGCGAATAGTTCAAACCACCACTAAAAATGCTTATAACTGCCTATCTTGAAAGTTCAGATACTAAATGTATACCTTTAATAACATCCTACTTCAAATATACCTAAAATTACTAACCTATTACTGCATTAATCTTTGAGGTTATATTATTAATATCATTTCAAAGTCATCTTAAACATTTTACCAAAAATAAAAATATACCTACAGCAATATCAGAGAAGAGAGAGAGGAGAGAGAGAGAGAGAGAGAGAGAGAGAGAGAGACCAGAGACAATGGAATGGCAACATCATATATTTGACCCTCAAGAGTGAAATTGATGAATTATTTCTGAGACAAAGAGAATAATGGAGAGAGAGAGAGAGAGAGAGAGAGAGAGAGAGAGAGAGAGAGAGAGAGAGAGAGAGAGAGAGAGAGAGAGAGAGAGAAAAAAAACTCCTAGACTCCCCTTCCTCCCCTCCACCAATTCGTATATCAAACTCATTTACTCCCCCGCCCATGTTCCTCCAAGTGGATAAAAAGACTGAGAATCGCTATTTTTAATTAATCTTATTAATATTTTAAAATTAGTTATAAGGTAAATCATTTATTTACACTACAAAACAAATAAACATACGTGAGAGAGAGAGAGAGAGGGGGAGAGAGATGATATTGTTACTGTTTAATCTCATTAAACTTAATATTATTTGTAACTAGTACTGTAGATTATTATTTTACCATAAAAAAATGTAGTAATGTTCCTTAAAGATATACTTATACATACACTTCCAGCCCAAACAGAGGGCGAGAGTTACACCATAGCGCATGCTAGTATCTCGTGTGGCAAAAGAGAGAGAGAGAGAGAGAGAGAGAGAGAGAGAGAGAGAGAGAGAGAGAGAGAGAGAGAGAGAGGGTTATCCTTATTTAAAAGAGTGAAATGGATAGATTATTGTACTTCTTTAAAATACTATCACATATGAATTTTGAGATTATTTATATTATTATTATTATTATTATGCGAAAATATTAATAAACATACACATGTACCATAGAAATTATCTCATATAAGTAAAAGAGAGAGAGAGAGAGAGAATTTCAATGATCCGTAGATGGCAACACACAAATGGCAACACTCGCTCCCTCCCCAACTGGATTTGACAGTTGGAACCCAGCCAACCAAGCTGGCTACGTGTTCAAAAACAAGACACGGGGTAAAATGCATTTTCTTTTATTCTTACATAATTCTTTTTATTTATAAACTAAAATCTTGCTAATTCACTTTAGTATTTTCTTTAATGAATTTATATTATTGCTGTTTACATTAATATTGATATTTGAAAATTAGTAAATCATCATCCAAAAAACATACATCTCTGTAAGAGAGAGAGAGAGAGAGAGAGAGAGAGAGAGAGAGAGAGAGAGAGAGAGAGAGAGAGAGAGAGAGAGAGAGAGAGATTATCGTAGTATTTGTAAAATACTTTCACATATGATTTTTGTAATTACAGTTATTATTATTATTATTATTATTATTATTATCATTATTATTATTATGATTATTATTTGAAAATATTAATAAACATATTACACATACATGTACCATAAAAATCTCTCATCTCAGTAAGAGAGAGAGAGAGAGAGAGAGAGTGAGAGAGAGAGAGAGAGAGAGAGAGAGAGAGAGAGACCTGGAGTTTCAAAAGAACTAAAACTTTCACTAATTCACTGTAATATTTTCTTTATTGAAGTGATTGCTCTTTACATTAATATTGAATATTTTGAAAATTAGTAAATCATATCATACTAAAAGCACACATCTCTGTAGAGAGAGAGAGAGAGAGAGAGAGAGAGAGAATTATTAGTATTATGTGATATCATTTAATCTTATTAAACTTACTAGTACAGTTTTGATCAATATTAATTATTTTAAAAATTAGTAAATAATTTTTGTATCATAAAAACGTAGTTTAGGCATGAAAATAACATCAAATACACGAATTAGTTTATGATTATTTTATAGTCGAAAACTATCCCGCGAATAGGCGAATTCACTGCAAATAATGGGTAGATATGGCCCAGAGAAAAATCCGCGAATCAGTGAGTCCGCGAATCCGGAGAACACGAATACGGGGGCCCTACTGTACTACATAGTACCTGTAAATAAAGTTTATTAGTGTACATGGTATACAAGAAATACTGTACGTACATACGTACGTATGTAGTAAAATGTGGAACCTTACTTTTCAAGTGAGGGTATCTCCGAAAGTGGTGACAGAGGAGGACAAACGGCAAAAAACTTGTTACGTACTACGTACACTTAACTTTAGCGAAACACATTAATGTCAGGAAACATAGACTAAACTTTACGAAACACATTACAAAACCGTAACACAATTTGACAAAAAAACTTAAAATTAAATTTTTTTTTTAGTTTTTTTAATTTTTTGTTTTTACATTGTTTTACTTTTTTAGACAAAGTTTTTTTTACAAAATTTTAATTTCTTCACCACTTTCAACTTTCTGTTTTTTCGTAGTATCAATTGGATCTTCCTTTTTGCTTACTCCTACTAAAGGCCTCTTTAAAAATAACTATCCAAGGAAGATGCTTCTGCCTACTTTTCACAATGTTCCTGAAACGACTCAGGCAAACGTCATCGAACTGCGCAAGCATACGACCTGTTTAAGCCTGGGGTGTCTCTTTTCTACAAATGATTGTACCTTATGAAAAATAGCTAGAGCATCCTTAATTTCTGCTGTTGTCATAGGGTCCTCCTCCTCTTCCTTGCTGCTGCTAGAGAACTCTTCTTGAACAACGTTATGTTGCATGGCCTCCAACTCCTTCAGTCATCCGTCGAAAGCTGCTCTTGGTGCTCCTCGAGAAGGTCATTGATGTCGTCCTCGTCGACGACCAGCCCCATGGGCTTACCGAGTGCAACGATCTTGTCAACATTTGGTTGCGAAACTGTTTCAGGATCGTCAACTGTTTCTGAATCTGCACCAGCTTCGCCCATGTCGAATCCTTCAAAGTCTCGGGCGGATACGGCATCAGGCCAGAGTTTCCTCCACGAAGAATTCAATGTTCCCCTCGAAACCTCCTGCCAAGCTTGTCTTTCTTAGGCTTATGCCCGGGTAGCTTCTCTTCCTCCATGATGTACGTCCGATGAGGCATTTTTTCCAAAAAAGACCAGTCTCATCACAGTTGAAAACTTGCTGAGAACTGTAGCCTTCCTTGATCATCATCTCGTTGAACGTCTTAATAAAGGCTTCGGCTGCTTTCGTGTCTGAGCTGGCCGCCTCCCCATGCCGCACCACCGAATGGATGCCAGCCTGTTTTCTGGAGTTTTTCAAAACCACCCATGAGAAGCCTTGAAGTCTGGGGTTGGCGTCGATGTCCCTCTCCTGCGTCGTCTTCGGCCTGGGGAATCAAGTCACCGAAATAAGCAGCAGCCTCTCCGTCTCGTCATGCATGTGGCTCCTCTTGCTAGACAAAATAGTCACACCTTTGGAAGGTGTAGCTGCTTTGATGGCTTCCTTCTGCTTAAGGATGGTGCCTATCGTCGACGGATTTCGGCCATATTCCTTAGCAACTCACACTCAACCGCATGCTAGCTTCATGCTTCTTGATAATCTCCATTTTTGTCTGCATAGAAAGCATCCTCTTCTTTCCATGAACTTAAGCAACTTTCATGGGACCCATGACTACATATATACTGTACGTAATTAAGTTATGTAGTATACGTATGTACTAAAGTTCTCACACAACACGATAAAGTAGTACTACAACAAAATCACTAACAAATTTAAATTAAGAAACGAAATTGTATAGAACGAACGAATTCTGCGTGCGTACGATAACACTGGTGCAAAGCAATGGCTGAAGAAGAATGCCTTTTCGTAGAGCACGATGGGAGAGTTGCTGACCAATAGGAGAGCATGATCTTATGGCGTGACTAGCATCAGGAAACCAATGGGAGTGCGGGAGGATGGTGGCGAGTCTACTCAGTTGGCGGCGCGCGACTTTTAAAATTGTTATCGGTGGTCTGGGCGAATCTTGGGACTTTACAGCAACAACCTTTCGTAACCTGAACTATTTTCGTATGTAGAGCCAAAATTTTTCATAAGTTGAGACTTTCGTATGTCGAGGAACCACTGTACTTGATTTATGGCACCGTAATTTGATGTTGCATCAATTTACAGCACAATCAGTGCCATTAACTTGATGCCTATTTTTGCTGTTAGCATCGTCAGTGGTGCTTGCGATGCTATAACTTGATGCAACTTCAAGTTACAGCACTGTAGAATGCCATTAACGCTGCTAAAATCAAATCACCGTAAGTCAGTGGTGCTGTAAGTCGAGGATGCACTGTAATACCTTTATCATCAGTTTATTTCATAAAGTGAATCTTTTCATGTATGTTATCGCACTGCGGTAGAAGTGAGCCTACTGATAAACATCACCTAGAATTCAAGGTATGATTTTCAGGATGGTAGTATAAGATGACCCCCCAATTTTTAGGGGTGAATTTTAAGATATAAAGGTGTCTTATACACAGAAATATACATTACTTAGAAGCAAAGAGGAAGACAGGGCCAAATACTTCATGAGCTTTGATCCAGAGGGAAGCAAGGTCTCCTTTAGAAGATGAAAGGGTTGAAGTAGCAAAGGAACAAACAGGGAACTCCCTGCTATATAACAGTCTTGGCTGCAAGTCTGAGGTTAACTAAATTGGGGAAGGACTAACAAATCAAGTTGCAGACATAGGGTTCACTTCTTCTTCTTAGCTTAAACGCATTTTTATATGGGTCGCCATTACGAATGAGTCGTCTCCGTCGATTTCTGTCCTGTGCCTCGTTTCTCATTTATACCTTTCAATTCCATATCTTCCCCTACACAATCACGCCATCTCTTTCTTGGTCTTCCCTTCTTCCTTCTACCTGCACTTCCTTTTCCATCGTATGTCTTCCAACATGACGTTCCTCCCTTCGTAACAGGTGTCGATACCATCGAAAGCCTTCCTTCCTGTATTTTCTTCGATATTTCAGCTACCTTTGTCGATCCTCTTATATACTCAATTTCTAATCCTATCTATTCCCTTGTTACTCCGACATCCATCTCGACATTCTCATTTCTGCTACATCCCTCTTTCTTCTCCTCTGTTTGGCCTCATACTTGCTGTGTCTGTTCCATATAACATTGCTGGTCTGACCACCGTCCTATGGAACTTTCCTTTCAATTTCAGAGGGACCGTCTTGTCACAGATGGAACCCTGAATGCAGACCTCCAGTTTATTCCATTCTGCCTGAATTCGATGTCTCACCTCTTGGTCCATGCTTCCACTATCCTCTAATTCAGACCCTAAGTACTTAAACTTCTGTACTTTCTTTATTTCTTCCCAACCCCAACCAATCTTATGCTACTTCCTCTGTCCTCAGTAATACTAGAACACATATATTCGGTTTTTGATCTGCTTATTCTCATTCCTCTCTCCTCAAGTGCTACTCTCCACCTTCAACCACCTTCCATCCCAACTCCTCCTTCCCCTCTGAACACACACAATGTCATCCATGTATAATATGCACCATGGCACTGCTTCTCTAACATCCTGGTCATTACATCCATCACGAGTTTGAAGATGAATGGGCTAAGTGCTGACCACCCTGGTGTAATCCAACTCCTATCTCAAATCCATCGTCTCTCCAACACTACTCCTCACTCTAGTATACACATTCCTGTACATCTCCTGAATAATTCTGACATACTTTTCTCTGGCACCATCTCTTCCTCAAACATCTCCATATTTCTTGCCTTGGCACTCTGTCATAGGCCTTTTCAAGGTCTATGAATACCAGATGCAGGTCTCGTTGTTTTTCTCTGAATTTCTCCATTATGCAAAATATTCCATCCGTTGTGCCGCTTCCCTTCATAATCCTAACTCTTCCTTCCCTATTCTAACTTCCTCTCTCAGCCTGCTATCTATTACTCTTTCCAAAATCTTCAAACGTGTGAGACATTAGTTTTATACCTCTATCATTACTGCATTCCTGGACATCACCTTTACCTTTAATATAGGTATCAATATGCTTTCCCACCATTCTTCTGGTATCTTTTCCTGTTCGAATTTTTTACCATCAGATCATACACCCCTTCCTCTCCTAAGGCTTTCCAAACTTCGACTGGGATTAAGTCAGGTCCTGTTGCCTTCCCCATTCCTCATTCTTTTTAAGGCTCGTATCACTTCATCCCTAGATATCCCCATTACCATTCCATGTTTACTTGTCAGAGGGTTCACTGATACATTTAAAAGAGGCTAAAAGGTGATCAAAAACACCTTTGAGTGCCTAGGTGAAGGCTTGTAGGGCTGAGTAGTGAGTCTGCTGCAGATTGAGATTCAAGAGATAGATGATTAAAATTATGAAAAAGCTAGGAAAAATTCTGTTGTTTTCTAAATCAAAGATCGTGCAAAATAATAACTGATAATAATTAGGCAGCATAATATACAGCAACAGCTAAGAGATAGTGTCTTCAGTCTGTAAAGAAAGGAACAAATCTCTAAGATTGGAACAGATGCTGTTACCCTAAGCCATGAATTTTTTCACTTGGTCAGATAAGTGGATGGGGTTTAGGATCAAGATGGTTGGTAATAAGTGACACAGCTGTATCTTAAAATTCTCTCTCTCTCTGAAGATGCACTTGATAACCATCCCATATGAAAATATTGGGATTAAGGATATTGACGAAACATGAAAGTGAGGTTCTTTTTCACATGGAACCTCCAAGTTGGAAGAGGCCTTGGAATCTATGAGGAGAGCCAAAATGTCTAAAGCCACTCCAAAACCAGAGTAACAGAAGTTGTCAGGGAGCCCATTGTAGTTTGAAAATTCACCAGCAAGAGTCTCAGCAAACCTAATTATGGAAAGAGCTAACTACCCATGCAGCTGGGTCTGGTTTAGGAGAGTAGAATAGAGGAAGTCTGCATTGAGTGTCATGACAAACAGATCCAGTAAGAGTTCTTGTAACCCTCGCAAGGCTCTGCAGACAATAACTGAAGAAGACCAATCCATGGAGAACTTTTATGCTTCTTTCTGAGCATGTCTGTCACAATGCTTCAGGATCCAGTTGAAGGAGAGGGATTATGGCAACTTGTACCTTTCTGCCTATGCAAAAACTATGAATGCAAGCAAGCAGTGTGACTTGGACTGTTCCTGTTTTATTCCTCAAGTAGGTTACTGGGATGTTGTTTTTTTTTTTTGGCCATTTTTCCTATGCATTTATGAAAACTTGAAGGTCAAGGTAAGATGGCCTGAGCTGGAGGCAGTTGATTTGCAATGACTTTCTTCCCTGGGCTGTGCCCCTGAGCCTGATATCTCTCCAGGTGAGCCCCAACCTGATTTTGAGGAATCAAAGAACACTGAATGAGATAGAAACTCTGAGGGGTCCAGTATTTTGTCAGAATCTTGACATCTGACATCTAGCCAGCCTTCCAAAAGGAGGCTAAAGCTTAGGCATATCAACTTCTTCAAAGGGATTAGATTAATACATATCATATTATAGATAAAACTGATGTCCTATATAACTGTAGCATGATGTCACGTCCTGCTCCCCACATAGAATGGGATAGTTTTTTAATAGTCTAGGGTAGGGTTTTTATGCCATTACAGTGGGGATACGCTTAGTCATGGATCAGCAATCACGGAGTCAGTTATTCATGGGTTTTTCTGGGACCGCTTCTCGTGCTAAACACTGGTATGAATCGCAGCATCGCGGGTTTGTCCGTGTTGCATACGGATGTTTATCAGTAGGCTGAGCCTCGGCGCAGTCCGATAACCACCAACATACATGAAAAGACTCACAGTATGATATTAACTTACAATAAAGGTAATGAAATCATTCTCACCTTATATATTATAGGCATATCTTCATAATAAATAGCCTATTCAAGGAATAATTCCATATCATTGCACTCAATTTATACTCCGAGTGGCCAGCCACGAAATATAAACACTAACCCTTAAACGCCGAATGGACGTATTTTACGTCGACATTTTTTGTCTCTCGGGTGCCGACTGGACATATTTTACGTCGACATACAAAAGTGTTTATTTTAAATTCGCGGAAAAATACTTATAGGCCTACCAGCCGAAAACTCTTGAATCACGCAGCCTTGGGGGATTCTGGGAGTTCACGGATCAAGGTGTTGTTTTGTTTACAATCGTTACGCAGGCGTGCAAGCGCAAATTTCTTTCTTGCCGCACTAAAAAAGTATCGGTGACACATCTCTGAATTATTTCGTCACTTTGACATAATTTTTGTACCTTTTCCATTTTAAATTAGGCCGTTACATGGAGTAGTATATATGAAAATGTGTGCATTTTATGTAGAATACAACAAAAAATACTCACCTGACTGTAGCTTTTATCAGTTTTGACGATATTTTCATATAAATAACGATAAGTGCCAAAATTCAACCTAACTCGGTCAACTTTGACTATAACCGAAATGCGTCGAAAAACGCAATTGTAAAGCTAAAACTCTTATATTCTAGTAATATTCAATCATTTACCTTCATTTTGTAAACAAATTGGAAGTCTCTAGCACAATATTTTCGATTTACGGTGAATTTATGAAAAAACTTTTTCCTACGTCTGCGCGGTAACTCTTCCGAAAAAAATCATACATGCGATTGTGGTAAGTTTGCACCATTTTAAAATTAGCCGTTACATAAAGTTTATATATGGAAATGTGCGCAATTTCATGCACAATACAACTAAAAACAAACCCGTGGCTGTAGCTTTTATCAGTTTTTGAAATATTTTCATATAAAAAATGATAAGTGACAAATTTTCAACTTTTGGTCAACTTTGACTCTACCAAAATGGTCAAAAAATGCAATTTTCAGCTAAAACTCTTATATTCTAGTAATATTCAATCATTTAACTTCATTTTGCAACAAATTGGAAGTCTCTAGCACAATATTTCGATTTATGGTGAATTTATGAAATAACATTTTCTTTACGTCCGCGCTTTTGTAACGTCCGCGAAAGAAGTTCATACGTGCGATTGTGGTAACTCTTTCGCCAAAGAAATTCAGCCGTACGATAAAGTTTTATATATGAAAATGTGCGCATTTATGTATTGCCGTTACATAAATTTTATATAATGACAAATGTCGCAATTTCATGTAGAAATAACAAATAAAATATTGAAGGTTGTAGCTTTTCTCATTTTTTAAATATTTGCATATAAATCACAATAAATATAAAAAAAAAAAATCGTTCGGTCAACTTTGACTACCGAAATGGTCGAAAAAACGCCAATTGTAAGCTAAAACTCTTACAGTCATTTATCTTCATCTTGAAACAAATTCGAAGTCTCTAAGGCACAATATTTAGATTTTATGGTGAATTTAGCCCTTCAAACGCCGACTGGACGTATTTTACGTCTACATTTTTTGTCTCTCGGGTGCCGACTGGACGTATTTTTACGTCGACATACAAAAGTTTTTTTTAAAAATTCGCGGAAAAATACTTTTAGGCCTACCAGCCAAAAACTCTTGAATCACGCGCCTTGGGGGATGCTGGGAGTTCACGGATCAAGGTGTTGTTTTGTTTACAATCGTTACGCAGGCGCGCAAGGGCGAATTTCTTTCTTGCCGCACTAAAAAGTATCTGTGACACATCTCGGAAATTATTTCGTCACTTTGACATAATTTTTGTACATTTTAAATTAGCCGTACATGGAGTATTATATATGAAAATGTGCGCATTTTTATGAAGAATACAACAAAAAAAATACTCATGATTGTAGCTTTTATCAGTTTTGAGATATTTTCATATAAATAACGATAAGTGCCAAAATTTCAACCTTCAGTCAACTTTGACTCTATCAAAATGGTCGAAAAACGCAATGTAAGCTAAAACTCTAATATTTTAGTAATATTCAATCATTTAACTTAATTTTGCAACTAATTGGAAGTCTATAATATTTTTAGTAATATTCAATCATTTAACTTAATTTTTGCAACTAATTGGAGTCTCTAGCACAATATTTCGATTTATGGTGAATTATGAAAAAACTTTTTCCTTACGTCCGCGCGGTAACTCTTCCGAAAAAATCATACATGCGATTGTGGTAATGTTTGCACCATTTTAAATTAGCCTGTTACATAAAGTTTTATATATGAAAATGTGCGCATTTCATGCACAATACTACAAACAACCCATGGTGTAGCTTTTATCAATTTTGAAATATTTTCATATTAAAAATGATAAGTGACAAATATTCAACCTTCGGTCAACTTTGACTCTACCGACAAATGGTCGAAAAAACGCAATTGTAAGCTACACCGCTTATATTCTAGTAATATTCAAGCATTTACCTTCATTTTGCAACAAATTGGAAGTCTCTAGCACAATATTTCGATTTATGGTGAATTTATGAAAAAAATAACAGTTTTCTTTACCGTCCGCGCGGTAACTCTTCCGAAAAAATCATACGTGCGATTGTGGTAATGTTTGCACCATTTTAAATTAGCCGTTACATAAAAGTTTTATATATGAAAATGTGTGTAATTTCATGTAAAATACAACAAAAAATAATTGAAGGTTGTAGCTTTTCTCATTTTTAAAATATTTGCATATAAATCCCGATAAATAGAAAAAAAACCACGTTCGGTCAACTTTGACTCTACCGAAATGGTCGAAAAACGCAATTGTAAGCTAAAACTCTTACAGTCTAGTAATATTCAGTCATTTATCTTCATCTTGAAACAAATTCGAAGTCTCTAGCACAATATTTAGATTTATGGTGAATTTAAAAAATTAAAAAAAAATCTTTCCTTCCCTCCAAGCGCGCGGATTCTCCGCCACAAATCTCCGAAATACGTACGATCCATTCTCGGAATATTTGTCTCCGTTTCATATTAGGCATTTCATAGAGTTTTATATGAAAATGTGCGCAATTTCATGTAGAATAAAACGAAAAATATTTGAAGGTTGTAGCTTTTCTTATTTCCGAAATAATTACATATAAAAATATATATATATAAAAAATTCGACATTCGGTCAACTTTACCTAGTCAGATATGGTCGAAAACTACATTTGTAAGCTAATATTCTTACAGTATAGTAATATTCAATCATTTGTCTTCATTTTGAAAGAAATTGGAAGTCTCTAGGACAATATTTAGATTTATGGTGAATTTTTGAAAAAATATTTGTTTACGTTAGTGCGTTACGAATTCATGCATTATTTTGTGATAATATTTTCACTGTGTTGCTTTTATCGTTTTACGATGTGTTATACCAAAATGATCGCAATTTAGTGTACATTACAACGAAAAAAGAAAGTAACCAACTCCGTTACCTTTAACCGTGTTTGCGCACAGTGCGATTTGAATACAATTATATATGAAATTTTGTTTTTTTTTTTTGCGCTATCATATATCGCATTATTTATATATGGATAATGATAATTTTTTTCATTTTCTGATGGTTGCATACTAAACTTCAGGCAACGACAAAAAAAGGAGCCAAAATTGAACTCTTAATCTTGAAAACTAAGCGCGCTGTGATTTTTTGAAAAAAATATTTTTTTTTTTTTCCGCTTCCGCGACTCACTCTGAAACACTTCCAGCACACGGGAGACATTTTTTTTTTACCCCTTCGGCGTTTAAGGGCTAAAAAAAACAAAAAAAAACTTTCCTTCCCTCCGCGCGCAGATTCTCCGCCACAAATCTCCCAATGCGTACGTCGCATTCTCGGAATATTTGCTCTGTTTCATATTAGGCATTTCATAGAGTTTAATATATGAAAATGTGCGCAATTTCATGTAGAATAAAACGAAAAATATTTGAAGGTTGTAGCTTTTCTAATTTCCGAAATATTTGCATATAAAAAAAAATATATAAAAAAATTCGACATTCGGTCAACTTTAACTCGTCAGATGTAATTGTAAGCTAATACTCTTACAGTATAGTAATATTCAATCATTTGTCTTCACTTTGAAAGAAATTGGAAGTCTCTAGGACAATATTTAGATTTATGGTGAATTTAAAAAAAAAACTATTTGTTTGCGTCCGCGTTACGATTCATGCATTATTTTGTGATAATATTTTCTCTGTGTTGCTTTTATCGTTTTACAATTTGCTTATATACCAAAATGATCGCAATTTAGTGTACATTACAACGAAAAAAAATTAATCGTTACCTTTAACCGTTTTGCGCATAGCGCGATTTGAATACAATTATATAGGAAATTTTGTTTTTGCACTATCATATATCGCATTATTTATATATGATAATGATAATTTTTTCATTTCTGATGGTTGCATACTAAACTTCAGGCAATGACAAAGAAAGGAGCCAAAAATGAACTCTTAATCTTGAAAACTAAGAGCGCTGTGATTTAATAAAAAAAAAATTTTCCTCTTCCACGCTCACTCTGAGACTGCCTCAGCACATGGAAGACGATTTTTAATATACCCCCCTTCGGCGTTTAAGGGTTGAAGTTACAAAAATGAAGTATGATACTGTTGCGTTCACAGCGACCTTTAATTGTTCGATAACCTTTTAAAAATTTTAATTGTAGTAGTGTAATTACAGTAGTAAAAATATTAAGGCTAAAATTAATTCGAACTTTATTATTATTTTGTCAGTATACTAGTATAACTTCTCCGAATAATGCAGTCATATAAACAATAATTGTCATAGATTATCGTATTGTTGTTTGCTATTGGCGACGAAGCGTAAGCGAAATACGTAAAACCATTATTTACCTTATATAGATCGTCATATCTTCATAATAAAAAGGCTATTTGTGGAGTAATTCCATATCAGTGAAATAAACTTTTATCTATGCTAGGCCAGCCAGCTGACAAAATGCTCGTACGTATATGAAAATCAAATTATGGTAGCGTTCACAGCAAGATTATCTTTCAAAATTTTAAGAGTACTAATCATGGCAGTAATAATGTTTGGAATATATATGTAACATTCATTTTCAATACAAATCATCGCGCACTCAGTGGCATGGTTGGTTTAGTGTTTGCTTCTCACCTCTGTGGTTGCGGGTTCGATTCTCGGCCATTCCATTGAGGAGTGAGAGATGTTTATTTCTGGTGATAGAAGTTCACTCTCGACGTGGTTTGGAAGTCACGTAAAGCCGTTGGTCCCGTTGCTGAATAAACCACTGGTTCCATGCAACGTAAAAACACCATACAAACAAACAATACAAAATATCATCGTTATTTGGTAGTAAAATAATAGTTTAGAATGATCATATGTACAATGCATTGTTTAGAGGTTTGTTAGTTTATTTTGATATTTTTAATGATACAATAACTATCATTTGTAACTACTAACACCATCTTCACATAACTAATGTACAGTTGCATAGTAGTATGATGCGCAGATCTGTTGAGTCCAGTGTTACCATTTTTGCATTTTTATAGCTAGGTTTCATTTTCTTGAGGTAATTAGCAAGAAAATTTTCAGTCTAGCATTTGGCAGGAAAACTTGCATTTGTTTCCAAATACATCTAGAATACATATGCTGACATCAAATCTTTGTAATGTTAAGTTGAATATTTCTTTTAAAAAATAAAAAAAAAGAACAAAATCTTGCAAAACCATTTTCAGGAATTTAAACAGAATAGTTTTGAAATTATTAGAAATTATAACGTAATGTACAAGTATATTGTGTATGTTAGAAACTGTTTGAATCGAAAAAGAGAGCAATCTGTTGAAATTGGCTGGGTGGCATTGTTGTGTATGATGTGAAATTTTCAGCACTTTATGGAGCAACCAAATCTAACAAGAAATTGCCATTCCCATTCGGCAACACTGGCCTACCCACGTTTGTTTATGTTGTTATTGAAATGTGTTGTTTGCTGCGTTCTTTAAATTCTACCCATATAAACGAGTTAATAATGTGGCCATCCAAACGCCCTGATTCTTTTACTCATGGGAAAGACACCTAAAGGTCAGATGAAGGTTATTACGTGTAATATATTAACATATGTTGTGAAGAAGGGAAGAGATGTTTCGCTGCATGCTGCTCGTAGCATTATCTTTATTATTCATCCGATTGCACTGCAAAATCGTCACCATCTTTATCAACATAGATCGTTGGTGGGTACCCATATGATTTACATAATTTTGATATTTCTCTTACCTCTCTCCCTCTCTTTCCTTGTAAAAGAAAAGAAGCCCACATGAGTATGTAATAGCACTTGCGTATGTAGGCTTCTAGCTGTAATTAATAGACTAGTAGGCTACATATTGTACAGTATTACATATACTACATATATTTTTTTAAGGCTAATGTTGTAAAATAACTTTGAAACTGTCTTGAATTTAGTTTAAGGTTGATAGTTGAAGACATATTTGGTGTTTGAACTAAAGTAGACAGTTATAAACATTAGAATAGTGGTCTTTGGTGGGTTAACTATTAAGGTAGGCAGTTTTAAGATAATTTGAGGGGGGTACCAGGATAACATGGGTGGGTATTTACTGCCCGCGGGGGGTTCTGGGCCCTGTCCCCCGCAATTATCGAGGCCCTACTGTAGCTTTAATATACTTGATGTGTGCTTTTCTAGTTTAAGTTTTAAATTTGTTTTTATCCAAACACTATTCCTAGGTATGAAATGTTTTCACAGAATCAATTTCAGTGTTATAGAGGTGGAATTTGATACCATGGTCTTTTAGCCACGTTTTTCTTTATAGGTAAATAATGGCTTTTCTTTTATTGATTGAAAAATGCAATCCAAATGAATTTGCCCAATTACTTATATTTGTTTTGGCAGTATTGTAATAAGACTCATTTGGGCATATCTCAGGGTGCTGCTCATTTAGTGCAGGCAGTCCCCTGGTTACCGCGGACTCAGTTAATGGCGATCCGGTTTTATGCACTTGTCTAGCCCAATTAAAATCCGTGATTTTTGGCACCACAACACTATAAGTTCCAGTTATTGGCACCATAAGGTGCCAATAGTAGAGTTATGGCGCCCTAACATACCTAAAGGAGGTGCCAATAACCAGTTATCAGTGTAGATTTTGTTTTGTATATGACATTACCATTAATTATATAGCTATAGTTTCCATCGTTCAGCAGCCTTTGATTGTTTCAGTGTCCCCCCAACGGCAATACTAGGAACAACTTAGCAAAGCACTTCATTCTGTTTCCTGCTGCGCTTTGACTAAAAACATCGAGTGCTTAAAAGCAGCTTTGTTCTTAATTTCCGGTTGTATCACGAATTTCTGGTAGTTACACAACCACCGGGAATGCATTTGCAGCCTTCGAGGAGGATGAGTTTTGTCCTTTGTTTGTTTTATTCAGATTATCTAGTCGGATATTTGTATTCTCTGGCAATAGTCCCTTGAATGTCAACCCCATTCAATTAGGCCTAATACTTTTGCATAACAAAAGTTTTACTTACCGAGCTTATGCTATGTGCAAGTCGTCGGTTAATAATTGCCTTGAGTAATTGTGATTTTACATCATTCCTTTAGGCCATCCATTAGGCCAAGCTTTTGTGTTTAGATTTTGTTTATCGGCCATTGGTTATTAGCCTCCTGACACTGGTAAATAATTACCATAAAACAATTCCTGATTGTTATGCCATTCTTGTATCTTAGAACCTTTGCATTTATTATTACTTACTGGGATTAGGCTAACGTGCAAGTCGCCAGTTTTATAATTACCTTTAAAAGTAATTTGTGAAGGTTACATAATTCCCTTTGGTTATACCTTGCTTTTGGGATTTTGTTTACCAGCCATAGGCTATTAGTCACCAGCCGCCAGTAAATATAGTTACCGTAAAGTAATTTGTGAATGTTGAGACATTCTTTTAGGCCATACATTTGCATTGGGCCAATACAATTTGTTTTGTTTACAGTGCTTGCGACACTCATCACTTCACTTTGCAGAGACTGAAAGTGGGGAGGTTGAAAGTATTAAGGAGAGAATGATGTTAATGTTTGGCGGGAATGGGAGGCTTTGGGAGAGAAGGCTTACATGGCCTTGGTGTACGAGCATTTCCTATCGTCCCTCAACTGTGAACGTTTCACAGTTTAAGCCAATAGCCTCGAGCTCACTTGGTGCACTGGAGCACAGGCGGCCACTTGAGTCATTTAGACTTGAGAACAGGCCTCTCTAATCAATTAGCGGGGCACGTAATGGGTTACAGATCACGATTACTTTCGTTCCTGATAATTGTTATAATGATTTTGTTTTTTAGTATTCTGTTATTCATAAATTTTCTTTTGATATTAGAGTCGAATTTGCTTTGTGACTTAATATGAAAACGTTTGGTGATATAACATATATGTATATTTTAGAAGGGTAAGTTATTTTATAACACATATAATACATCTGAATACATGAAATGCTATTTCATATTTTTTGAAAATAATATTTGTTTTATTCTTTTATCACTAATGGAGAATAAAAGCAGTGTTTTTACATTACTAGAGTCTGATTGGCTTTAATATTTAATGAGAAAACGATAGTTGATATAAAATTATTTTTATTTTTGGGAGTTTATGCATATATTTAGTAGTTTACAAATGAATCTGAATATATGAAGGCTGATGTACTTGTATATTATGAATGTTTCAATTGTAGATGCCGTATTCCCTATAGTGATATATATATATAAAGTTTGCAGTTAGTAATGGATTATTTATCAATTATTTTCTTGAAAGTAATCAGTAACCTAGATTACCAGATTCACTGGCATCTCACCTCACATCTGTCATTTGCCAACTCCCTTCGCCTCCCAAACCTAGCGGCAAATTCTCATTTGTTCCCACGCCTGGCTCTATTGCTTCCTTCCCATGCCCTTGCCAGCTTTTATTTCGATTATCATGAATGTAAGTGAAGTGTTGTGCAGTGGAGGAGGGGGCTACTTGTTCCTCAATTCTCTTTAGACAAAGGTCACTGTCCTGCTCCCCTGCACCTAGGAGAAGACATACTGGAGGAGACATAACTGGAGGTCCAAGGGAGGTCATGGGGTACGCACAGGTAGTTGCTCCTCAGCCGAACCTGTTGCTTGTCAGTCCCATGATCAACAACCGACAGTCGGTGGAAAGGCCTCTTTCTGGATGTGTATTAGAGGAGGTGACTATCTGGCCCCTTGGATCTCTTAGACTTAGTCACTGTCCTGCTCCTTCTCACGCCAACAACTGCCTAGGAGAGGACATACTGGTAGTTGAAGGGAGTCCGAGGGGGTTGCCACCGGTAGTTGCCCCCTCAGTCGAACCTGTAGCTTTTCCCAGGTATTGGCAGAGAGCCATTGAAAAGGTGTCATGTTGGATGTGTAGTAAGGAGGGTCTTTTTTTTTTTTCCCCCTGTGGTCAAACCTGTTGTGAGTTATAGGTTTTTTGACCAAACGCCGTTGAAAAGGCGTATCTTAGTGTACACTTATCGTCCTATTCCAGTGGTTCGTCACCTAACGGAACGAGTCAATGGCATGAATCTTTGGTCTTTTGAACCTCTGAAGAGGTATTATTCAGTCGATGACCCCTTGCAGTCATGTTTGTCCGACTCCTCACAGTTTTTGTTCGACTAGAGATTCAGCTGAGTCGATTCACAATCGTTGTCCGAGACTCTCAATCAATGTTTGACTCAATGACTCAGCTGATCCACTCTCAGTCAATTTTTGACTCATGATTCAGCTGATTCGACTCACAATTGATGTTCAACTTGGTGACTTGGCTGTTCCAACTCTCGGTCGATTTTTGACTCATGACTCGGCTGATGCGACTCACAATCGATGTTCGACTCATGACTCAGCTGATTTGACTTGCAGTTGATATTTGATTCATGACTCAGCTGATTCAACTGAAGGGAGTCTGATAGGGGTTTTTTCCCCCTTGGTCAAACTTGTCATACTTTATTAGGTTTCGACTGAATGCCACTGGAAAGGTGTTGAGTGAGTGGTGCTCCCAGTAGGCAACAGATTAAAGGATGGTTACTTTTATTTTACCTAATTAGTATATTGAACGCCCTGTGCTAGCGCCTAGACATTGGAAGCATCGTAAGTGACTCTTTGCCTCTGATAGCCATTCCTCCACAGGCGTTCGCAACTAAGTTTGTCGGCTCGCTCACCTTCACAATGCCTATAAAGGTGGGAAACGCAGACTTTTCTGCTGTAGAGGAAGTGAATTAGAATTCTGCTCCTGCATTTGTATATTTGAACTTTCCTCAAATACTTTTGTCATAGAAACTCATCAGAATAGTACCGATTCTCATGATGAGCCCCAGGTATTAGTGCCTAGTCGCTCGAATTTCTCTCGTATCAGGCGTTTTCTGTTGAGCGTCAATCCCCATACAGGCGCTCTGCACCATATGAGGTGTCCACTCCCTTGCTTCAGCTTGTTTCGGCCTTTTCCACGCCTGACCTGGCACAAGCTGTTGGAAGTCTGGTGCTGCCTGTTGGATGCCCAAAGACACAGTCTCCTCATTCATCTTCTTCGAAACTAGGGGATCTTTTGTTAGCACCATTCGAACAGGAAGTTTCGATTACTAAGACAGACGTGTGATGAGAAAATGGCAAGTTCTCGCAAACTTTGGGCATTCAACACTACTTGACTCTCTCTTGCATTCCCACAAAACTTCATTTGGTGGGAGAAAACCTCTGCTCTCCATCCAGGAAGCGTCTTTTTTGCTTAGGTGAATACATTTTCATAAGTCTTTGGTTCGCCATCATTTCATCAAGTTGATAGAGTGAGTTATCACCCGCTCCCCGCTAGCTCTGAGAAGATAGGCCAGAACAGTCATCCTCTCTTTTTGTTCCTCTACTTCCTGGGTTACGGAACTCTATGGATTACACTCCCCAGAGTTTGGATGCGAGAGACTGTGTTCCTGGCTCAATCTTCAGATTTCTCCAGTCTTCCCGTTTTTGGGGATAAACCAGTGTTCGGCATGAACCAGTCGTCATTGGTTTTTGCCCTGTTTTTTTTGCCCATAGAAGCTCCCCTTTGGGATAACTTTACTGTTGCTCTCTTCATTAAATAATGAAGGAGGTCTGCTTCCAGTCCTTATACATCTGTTATCAGTTTTACCGTTTGAATACAGGCGTATACATGTAAGTTAATTCATTTGGTGTGTAGCCGAGACAAAATACTGTAGTACCATCTCTTAATTTCCTTAAACTCAGGTCAGTCTTTTGGGGCTCCCAAGAGTTTCCGATTTTGAATATGATAAGACTAGTAGTATTGTTTTGGCAACAACACCACAGGGTTGGCATTTTTACTGAACAAGGGGGGTTTTTCTTCCCTCTTGTTTTTGGTTTACATATAGGTGATCAAGGGCATCTGTCACACACTCGATATCTCTATAAGACGAAGGCATTTGAAGGCGTGGGAATGTGCTACCAGGCAACTCAGCCTCGGAGACATGTGAATAGTTAGAGTACTGCCTTCCCACCCTGAGTTTTTGTTCATCGTAGTATTGTTTCTCCTCTATTGAGAGTTAACTTCCAATTTAGATCTCTGCCTGGCCATCACAGACTTAGTCTCTTGTTGGCTTTGGAGTCTCTCTTATGGTTGATATTTTGTGCTCTACAGTTGCCATTGCGAGACTCATCGGACAGAGATGTCTCATTAGACTCATTATTTCTTTCTGTTTACCACAGGCCACAGCAATGATTTATGAAAAATATTTTTTTCAGACAAACACAGCGGTTTTGTGTTTTCCATATTCTTTTTTTTCTAATTCGTAAAGTTTTCAATTACTAGTTGTTACACCCCAAATTGGAGTGAAGTTGAAAGATGTAACCTGATAACTTAGCTGCCAGTGTGAAGAGAAGAGTTCCTCCCAGAACTTATCTCCTCCGCTATCTAAACATGTCGTTTGCTTTATATTGGACTTCATGTGTAAGACACAGTGTTGTCAAGTGTTTTTTTGGCCTAGTTTGCAGTGAAGCTAAGGATGTAAGAACAGCCTTTACTTCCTTAGCTTTCATGCATTATCTGCCATTGAGCTACCGGAGGCGTAAGCCATCTGTGCTTAATATATTTTTTATGTAGGTTTTAAAAAAAAAAAAAAAAAAAAGTGTTGAAAATTTTCTGGTGACTGACATGGCATCGTGTAAGGAAGCACAGGATATTCTCCTATTATCTCTTCACCTTTCCAATAAGGTGGTGAGTTTGGAGAGTCGGTACAGTGTACCTGGAGCACCCACCACTCTTAGTGGATGGGTCTTGACTTTATTTCAGTGTAAGTGTCAGTGTTTTTTCTGGTTGTTTTATTTTGGTACTATGCCCAGGGGCAACGGCAGGCACCTATCATACTGATAGCCAGCAGGAGCGAGTCCCCTGCTGCTCATTTCCCCTAAGTAGGAGGCGACCCTTGGCTCTACGCCACGCCCACTACGAGTTTAAGACGAGCGCCAACCTTAACTGATTGGAATAACAAGCGTTGTTGTTTTTTTTTTTTCAATGCCAGCAACTTTTCTATTTTCAAATTCATTCATGACATAATGCTTTGGAGTAGAATATGTCCATGACCCCACCTCCTTTCAATGTGGAGTCAGCTATATAATTACTGGGCAAGTCTCATATAGCAAAATTATATTTTTATAATAAAATAAGGTTTTGTATATACTTTACCCAGTAATTATATGATCAGAGCCCACCTGCCCTCCTCTCTGATGGACAGTATGCATGAAACAGAATGAAGTGCTTTGCTGAGTTGTTCCTAGTAGAGGCAGCCCTCGGTTAACAGTGGGGGATCCGTTCCCAGCCAATGCTGCTAACCGAAAATCAGCGATAACAACACTAAAAACCTGCTTAACGGTGCCGCTAACTGAAAATAGGCACTGTTAACCAGAGATTGCGCTGCTAACCAGAGATTGGCACCGAAAATCCAGTTAACAGAGTCGCTAGACAAGTGCCGTAAAACTGGATAGCGTTAACTGATACTGCTGCTAACCGAGGGCTGCCTGTATTGCCGTTGGGGGACAGCACTGCACATTACACTGAACAGTCGAAGCACTACCTGCGAAACTTGAATTAGGCCGCTGAATGTTGGAAACTATAGCTATATAAATTACTTAGTAAGTATATACAAAGCATATACAAAGCCTTATTTTATTATAAAACTATCGTTTTTGATCTTTTCTTCTTTATTTGTTTTTATTTATTTTATATCCTTTATCGTTTGTTGCTTTATTTATTATTAGTGGTATATTCTCTCAGGAGTGTTTAAATGTGACGCAGTGCAAGTATCTTCCTTCATTCACACTAGAATGATACAGTAACAATTATAAATTTAACAATCAGGACTACAAGTCGAAAAATTAAGTTTCTAAGTTTCTCTTGACCACCACAGCTCTGGGAATCTGACTTCTTTCTGGGACGGCAGTTTGTGCTGTTCTCTTTCCAACTGGTGCTCTCCTTTGCTGCTGGTCTTCTTGAAGATTCTACAAAGGAGAATGTCACACCTAGAATAAGCGGGGATAAGCTTTTGTCCCACCTGTTGGTCATTCATATTGGTTGTAGATTATCTAACACTGTCCTTTAGGTGTGATGAAATAACTTAATTCCTCTCCTTGTGGGTGGAACTAATGACGTCACGGAACTGTCGAGTTTCCGGCGAGAGTGTAAAGGTCATGTCACAGGTGAAGAATTTTTTATGGGACCACTTAGATTAAAAATTTGCATGTGTTATGCTACTGTTCAAGACTCCTCCTGTGACTAATTCTCTCTCTCTCTCTCTTTCTCTCTATTATGCTATTCCTAACTGACATTCGCCTAGCTATCATTACATCAGCACCAAATCCGCATAAACCACAAAGTTTCAGTTAATGGCAGTTTTTGCTTATCAGCTCCCTGGCGAGAACGGAACCCCGACAATAACC